>NC_142067.1:126958719-127156219 GCF_059756535.1 Pantherophis guttatus
GTAAACATATCCCTAAAAGGGTAGAAGCGACGTTTCGACAGAATCTCATCTGCCATCATCAGGCTTATATATATATATTTAAACTGAGTTTGGAATATGTCTTCCTTATTTATTTATTTATTTGGAATGCCTCAGAAAACCTATGAAAGATCCATAAATATAGACTCACCATTTAGCTCTTTGCCCACTGCAGAGAAAACAAAAATCTGCCTTCCGCTTCTTTAAATAAGTGTTGCAGGATTTTGGCCTAGATATAATATTTGGAATTTGTTTTGGGGAAAAAAAATCCCCATGAGATACTATGGCTTTCCTCTCGAGATTGCTTACAGCATTTTGATTAAATGTTTCATGAAGATGCACCTTTAGCTAGTTGAGGTTTATTGCCGATATCAGTTTTAACAGAATAACAGAGTTGGAAGGGACCTTGGAGGTCTTCTAGTCCAGCCCCCTACTCAGCCAGGAAACCCTATACCTTTTCAGACAAATGGTCCAATCTCTTCTTAAAAACTTCCAATTCTTGAAGCATCCACAACTTCTGGAGGCAAGTTGTTCCACTGATTAATTGTTCCAACTGTCAGGAAATTTCTCCTTAGTTCTAGGTTGCTTCTCTCCTTGATTAGTTTCCATCCATTGCTTCTCATCCTGCCTTCTGGTCCTTTGGAGAATAGCTTGACTCCCTCTTCTTTGGGGCAGCCCCTGAGATATTGTCATTAAACTAGGCACACACAATTCCAGTTATAGATTAGCCAGCCCGAACAAGTTGCCGTGACAGCCGTCAAACCCATCCAATTATTGTAGCAAGAATTAATTTAGCTCATATTTTAGGTCGTAGGGTTATTTCCCCCCCCCCTCCCTTTAAATCCATATTTTTGGAAATGTCTCAAAATTGGCTGCTCAAAGAACTTGTAGCCCATAGCTTTGAAGCACCCTTTTTGTTTAGAGATGTGTTTGAAATGAAGAGGCCTCTGTTGATGGAATGGGATTAAGGCTCAACATTTAATTTATCATTCCCTGTATTGTGAAGCTGATCAGCTGCATCACCTGTCATTGTAAGATGCCTGGAGTGCAGTTTTAATAAGAGTTTGGGTTTAACTGAAAATTGGAACCCAGGTTGATATGAATTTGAGACGGCAGCAGTAGATCGCCAAGGAGACACTACTCGCATCTGATAAAACATACTAATCCCAGATAGGTTTCTCATGGAACTGGGGGGGGACTAAATGTACAAGGAGCTTTGTACTTTTTTAAAGGAAAAAGTGCAAAGAAGAGCAACTAAGACGATTAAGAAACTGGAGTCAAAAATCTATGAAGAACAGTTGCAGGAATTGGTTATGGCCAGTCTAGAGAAAAGAAGGAGTAGATAGCAGTCTTGCAGTATCCGAGGGGCTTCCACAAAGAGGAGGGGGTCAACTTATTTTCCGAAGCACTAGAAGCCAAGACAAGAAACAATGGATGGAAACTAATCAAGGAGAGAAGCAACTTAGAATTAAAAAGTGAGGACGATTAACCAGTAGAACAGCTTGCCTTCAGAAGTTATAAGTGGTCCATCACTGGAGGTTTTTAAGAAGAGACTGGACAGCCATCTGTCTGAAATGGTATAGGGTCTCCTGCTTGAGCAGGGGACTGGACTAGAAGACCTCCAAGGTCCCTTCCAACTCTTTTCTGATTGAAACTAGTTCTCAACTTTTGATGCAAAAGAATGTTGGAAGGCAAGCTTTTTCTATAGTGGTCCCTGCTCTGTGGAACAGCCACCCTTCGTAGTGGCCTCAACACTCAACATCCATAACTTCAGCATGTCCTCAACCTTGTTATCCTTTCATAAGGCCCTAAACTGAGCCTTGATGGCGCAGCAGACTACAGTGCTGTTAAATAGCACCAGCTGCCTGCAATTACTGCAAGTTCAAATCTCACCAGGCTCAAGGTGGACTCAGCCTTCCATCCTTTCGAGGTAGGTAAAATGAGGACCCGGTTTGTGGGGGCAATAAACTGACTTTGTATTAAAAAAACACCACTTTGGGGGGGGGGGCAAAGCCCTACTAAGAAGGTATATACAAAAGTCTGAAGGCTATTGCTTAACGCATTGTAAGTCACCCTGAGTCTCCGGAGAAGGGCGGCATATAAATCAAACCAATAAATAAATAAATAAATAAATAAATAAATAAATAAATAAATAAATAAATAAATAAATAAATAAATAAATAAATAAATAAATAAATAAATACTAGTTGTGTTCCCAAGCCTGGGATCCTGAATGTGCCACGGGCCCCATTTTCTGGCTATATTGCTAAAGGGCCAAGTATTTTGCTTTTATGTATGTTGAATTGGATGTTTGTATTGTAATCTCTCTTTACTGGTTTTACTGTGTATGTGTGGAGAGAGAGAGAGAGAGAGGGAGGGAGGGAGAAAATAATTGTAATATATTTTATGAATTGTAAGCTGCCCAGAGTCATTGTCTGAGATACATGACCATAGAAACTAACTGTATGTATGTATGTATGTATGTATGAATGAATAGTACCTAGAACAAGTTAGAGGGTTTTTTTGGGAGATGGATTTCCTATTTTATAGACAGGAAATTTCCGATAAGAGCAACATAGCTTGATATGCGACAGAAGTGTCCACAAAGAGGTAAGTATATTTTGATCTTGATTCAAAACAAAGATAGCTAGTTAGAATGTGCCCAGTTAGCATGGTTCTACTAAGCGCAATCTTGACCTGGTTTGGGAGCTTGGTTCTCACATTGAAATAAAACAGGGAACACCAAGCTTGGAACATCCAAAATGATGCAGTCCAAGTCAGTTTCCCATCACCTGGATACTTGCGATGCTGCCGCCGCTGTTGAAGATGGCTAGAATTCATTCTGAGATCAGAAAAAGCAGCATATTTTGCATGAATTTATGAAAGTTTGAAACACCTCACTTTGACATTGAAAGCTGTTAAAGGCAAAAGGTTTTGCATGCAGGGGGTAAAACCTAGGCTCTTACATTGCCTGATTCTATTTCTTTTTCTTTCTTTCTTTCTTTCTTTCTTTCTTTCTTTCTTTCTTTCTTTCTTTCTTTCTTTCTTTCTTTCTTTCTTTCTTTCTTTCTTCCTTCCTTTCCTTCCTTCCTTCCTTCCTTCCTTCCTTCTTTCCTTTCTCTTTCTTTCTCTCTCTTCCTTTTTTGCTTTCTCTCTTTCTCTCTCTCTCTTTCTCTCTCTCACCCTCTCTTTTTCTTTCTTTCTTTCTTTCTTTCTTTCTTTCTTTCTTTCTTTCTTTCTTTCTTTCTTTCTTTCATTGTCTTTCTTTCTCTCTTCCTTCCTTCCTTCCTTCCTATCTTTCTTTTTCTCTCTCTCTCACCCTCTCTTTCTCTCTCTTCCTTTCTTCCTCCCTCCACCCTCTTTCTTTCTTTTTTCTTTCTTTCTTTCTTTTCTTTCTTTTTCTTCCTTCCTTCCTTTCCTTCCTTCCTTCTTTCTTTCCTTGCTTCCTTCCTTTCTATCTCAGTAGGTCAATCTGACTTCCCCTTTTTAGGTAAAGCTGTATTCTATTCAAATCCATTCAAACTACATTAATTGGATTTGGCTTTACCAAAATAGGGGTGCCAGTCTCATTGTACAAGTGTCAGACTAAAGGCTGGGGTGTATGTGAGACTTCTGTGTCTTCTGAACCTTTTGCTATCTGGATGTAGATAAAGCAGATGTGATAGGCTCTGCAGAGAGATAAGAGACAAGCTGGAAATCTTGTAAGATAAAAAGCATGCTTTGGAATACAAATGACCAACATTTAAAGTTCTTTATTATTTGCTTCTTTTCTACCTAGCCCTCTTCTTTGGGGGTGATTTCCTAGTTGCTGTATTTTTCTCCTGGATAAATAAGAGAACCTTTGATACTTCTAATACCCCAGTAGAGTTCAAGATCTCCCATCATAGGTTATGAAATTTCTTTTTATTTTTAGGTTGGTTCTCTCCTTGATTAGTTTCCACCCGTTGCTTCTTGTCCTGCCCTCAGGTGCTTTGGAGAATAGCTTGACTCCCTCTTCTTTGTGGCAGCTCCTGAGATACTGGAAGACTGCTATCAACTAGTCCTTCTTTTCATTAAACTAAATATATACTCAATTCCTTCATATGGTTTAGCCTCCAGCCCCGTGATCATCTTAGTTGCTCTTCTCTGCACCCTTTCCCCAACCATGATGAGGCAACACATCAAGTCTTGAGAAGATGTTGACATCAGAACAAAATAAATTAGGAAAAATATGATACAAAACTAGTGCTTATTGATAGAAAGGGTTGCAGTGTGTTTTGCAGCAGCTGTTTCAACCACAACCAAGAGCCTTGGTGGCGCAGCAGACTAAAGCACTGTTAAGTAACACCAGCTGCCTGCAATTACTGCAAGTTCAAATCTCACCAGGCTCAAGGTTGACTCAGCCTTCCATCCTTTCGAGGTAGGTAAAATGAGGACCCGGATTGTGGGGGCAATAAGCTGACTTTGTATAAAAAAACACCGCTTGGGTGGGGGGGCGAAAGCCCTACTAAGCAGGTATATACAAAAGTATGAAGGCTATTGCTTAATGCATCGTAAGCCGCCCTGAGTCTCCGGAGAAGGGCGGCATATATAAATCGAACAAATAAATAAATAAATTTCTAATCACCCCCACACACTTAATTCCCTTTAAGCGTCACAATTGTAAATTTTCCAGACTTCAACGCAATCGTTCTTTCTACTTTTCCACAGGTTTACCAGGCTCTGTTGATATAATGAAATCTACCATTTTTCATTCGATTCCGAGGGCTAGAGGAGATCAAGCTCCCACAGCTCGGAATATAACAGGATTGTACAGCTGAATTGGACCAGAAAATAACCTCTTTTCATTTTCCTTTACTAAGATGATTTCATAAAAGCATTTAGGAACTGTTTCTCCCTGACCCAGACCGATGCAACTATGACTTTTAAGGACTGCCATGATGGGAGAATCATATTTGTGGAGGAATCTTGGGGTTTCAACAATATCACCTGGCAATAGAGTGGATGACATTATCTAAGGAACATGCTGTACCTTGGTTCCTTCTCTTTCTGTTTGATCTACACAGGTATTATCAAAATAGTGTTAGACAGGAGAGTTCCTTTCACAGCCATTTTCGAAACTGGTTTAAAGCAAGGAGTTGTTTTTTTTCTTGATGGCATCCTTTGCAGATGCAGCTGTACTATTGCAACAGCGTTAGCACATGCTGCAAATATGCACAGTACAGATCCAAATACCTGTGGGACAGATAGCATAAAACTGAAACATGGAGTGAAAGGTAATAGTTGGTATGCAATTAATTCACTCCGCTATAGCCGAGTGAGGAATTAAGAGAGAGAAGTGACACATTTATCTTTTTTGGAGGGAGGAAAATAGTTAAGGTCATGTGGTTGAAATTCTTAACAAGAGGAGATAGTGAATGATTCAAAGGACTCCAAAATATGCTTATTGGAATCAAAATTAATTCACCAATGTTTTCCCCCTTTTTTCCCCCTAGACAGGAAAAAATATTGGAAGGGATCAATAAGAGACACTCCTTCCTTCCTTCCTTCCTTCTTTCCTTCCTTCCTTCCTTCCTTCCTTCCTTCCTTCCTTCCTTCCTTCCATTTATCCTTCCTTCCTTCCTTCTTTCCATCTATCCTTCCTTCCTTCCTCCCTTCCTCCCTTCCTTTCTTCCTTCTTTCCCTCCCTATGGTTTTATTTAGGGATCAATCACTATTTATCCATATCTTAAATAAACAAGGCATTAACCTTAGATATCTCTAGGCTTGGTAAAGCCTTGATATTTTATACAGATCAATTTAGGACTCTTCCTGTGGACTTTTGAGTTCCTGACTTCCAGCTGCAATTTTTACCCAGGTAGTACTGGCATTTGACATGATAATGACGTGATAGCAGTGCTCCAATAGTTGAGGGGCTGCCACAAAGAAGAAGAGGTCAATCTATTTTCCAAAGCACCAGAATCAAGACAAGAAACAACGGATGGAAAGTAACCAAGGAGACACGCAACCTAGAACTAACAGTGGGAACAATAGAACCTGTAGAATAGCTCGTGAGGGCTCCATCACTGGAGGCTTTTAAGAGACAGGACAGCCATTTGTCTGAAATGGGATAGGGTCTCCTGCTTGAGCAGGTGGTTGGACTAGAAGACCTCCAAAGTCCCTTCCAACTCTATTATTCTACAAATCTGTATTTCTGTTGCTAGATGTAACAAGAGAGAGAAGAAGAATCCAACTCATTTACGAAGGTTTGCATCTCTGTGAGTGTTACCAAGTAGATACAATGGGTTAAAAATACTTTTAGTATAACGGAAACAAAAACACCATTATTCCAAAGTAATTGGATGTTCCATATTTATCTAGGACACCTTTGTCCAACTTGCTGTTTTCCTTGTGCATTTGCAAGAGAACTGGAGGAGGTGACGATGAGGAACACTGACCTTGGGCTTCAATGGAATTTGAGAGTTGGCAATTGGCATCCCTGTCAAAGGCTCGTTTGAGTTATGAGTGACAATGAAAGTAGAAGGCAGAGACCAATTCCCACCCTGAAGGTTTTGAGATACAATGAGGCCAGGACCACAAATCAACGTCAAACCACTGTCTGCAAGAATTTTCTCAGCCTCTTCCAGAGCTAAGATATTCAGTGATGATGAAGATTCATTTGCATTTTTATGGGATGAACATGTCCTAAATTTTCCCTTTTAATGAATCCTCGCGAAAGAAGGTCTGTATAATAAAACTAAATAAAATCAAATATTAATTTCGTATGGTTGAACCATTTACTCCTCTGTGTTCCTGAGGTAATTTATAGAGCTGAGCATCGCCTGAGATCTCTTGCCTTCTCTAACAGATTATATCTTGCATAAATCATATATTCATTGCCTGCCAGCGTACCAGAAAGTCCAAAATACAACATGCTGCATCTTAGCAGCAACACTTGTTGGGAAGACAGCAAGCCTCTGATAGCATCTGACATCCCTTCTGCTGCAAAATTCCTTCTGGCATCTATCTAATCTTGGTTAAGTGTTATCTGATACCTACACAACTCAGCGGGTCTAGAGTCTCATTAGAAAGTTCATTTTGGAAAGCGAAAGCTTTGGCTTGTCTCTGTCAAACAGGACGAAGTACATAACTATAGGAAAGGCAACTAATCAGTCAATCAACAGCCTTCTCGAAAAGCCGTAACTTTCCCCAACTTGGATAAGCCATCTGCAAACTGCATCGATAGCGATAGATCACTCTGTGATTTCTGAGCTGCTCAGTATTTAACTTGTTCCTGTTATTTCGACAGCCATTGCCTAAGTCGGAAAGTTCTTGAATGCCTTAGACCCAAGATGGCGAACCTGTGGCACGCATGCCAATGGTGGCACACAGAGTCTGTTCTGTGGGCACATGCGCCATCTCCAGCTGCTCTTCTGGTTTCTGGTATGCACATGTGTGCCAGCCAGCTGGTCTTCACGGGTGCCAGAGTGCTGGGAAATGACCTGAAAATGGCCCGAAAAACAGCCAAAAAAAAAGGCCATTTTCTGGGCCAGTTTTGGGTTGGTTTGGGGGCATTTTCAGGCTGTTCTTTGGGCCATTTTCAGGCCATTTTTGACTTGACAAATGGCCTGAAAATGGCCCAAAACATGGCCCACAAATGGCCCAAAAACAGCTGAAAATGGCCTGAAACATGGCCCACAAATGACCCCAAAACAGCCTGAAAATGACCTGAAAAACGGCGTGAAAATGACCTGAAAAACAGCCTGAAAAATGGCCTGAAACATGGCCCACAAATGACCCCAAAACAGCCTGAAAATGACCTGAAAAACGGCCTGAAAATGACCTGAAAAACAGCCTGAAAATGGCCTGAAACATGGCCCACAAATGACCTCAAAACAGCCTGAAAATGACCTGAAAAACGGCCTGAAAATGACCTGAAAAACAGCCTGAAAATGACCTGAAAAACGGCCTGAAAATGACCTGAAAAACAGCCTGAAAATGACCTGAAAAACGGCCTGAAAATGACCTGAAAAACAGCCTGAAAATGGCCTGAAACATGGCCCACAAATGACCTCAAAACAGCCTGAAAATGACCTGAAAAACAGCCTGACAATGACCTGAAAAACAGCCTGAAAATGGCCTGAAACATGGCCCACAAATGACCTCAAAACAGCCTGAAAATGACCTGAAAAACAGCCTGACAATGACCTGAAACATGGCTGACAAATGACCCCAAAACAGCCTGAAAATGACCTGAAAAACGGCCTGAAAATGACCTGAAAAACAGCCTGAAAATGGCCTGAAACATGGTCCACAAATGACCTCAAAACAGCCTGAAAATGACCTGAAAAACGGCCTGAAAATGACCTGAAAAACAGCCTGACAATGACCTGAAACATGGCTGACAAATGACCCCAAAACAGCCTGAAAATGACCTGAAAAACGGCCTGAAAATGACCTGAAAAACAGCCTGAAAATGACCTGAAAAACGGCCTGAAAATGACCTGAAAAACAGCCTGAAAATGACCTGAAAAACGGCGTGAAAATGACCTGAAAAACAGCCTGAAAAATGGCCTGAAACATGGCCCACAAATGACCCCAAAACAGCCTGAAATGACCTGAAAAACGGCCTGAAAATGACCTGAAAAACAGCCTGAAAATGGCCTGAAACATGGCCCACAAATGACCTCAAAACAGCCTGAAAATGACCTGAAAAACGGCCTGAAAATGACCTGAAAAACGGCCTGACAATGGCCTGAAACATGGCTGACAAATGACCCCAAAACAGCCTGAAAATGACCTGAAAAACGGCCTGAAAATGACCTGAAAAACAGCCTGAAAATGGCCTGAAACATGGCCCACAAATGACCTCAAAACAGCCTGAAAATGACCTGAAAAACGGCGTGAAAATGACCTGAAAAACAGCCTGAAAAATGGCCTGAAACATGGCCCACAAATGACCCCAAAACAGCCTGAAAATGACCTGAAAAATGGCCTGAAAATGACCTGAAAAACAGCCTGAAAATGGCCTGAAACATGGCCCACAAATGACCCCAAAACAGCCTGAAAATGACCTGAAAAACAGCCTGAAAATGGCCTGAAACATGGCCCACAAATGACCCCAAAACAGCCTGAAAATGACCTGAAAAAAGGCCTGAAAATGACCTGAAAAACAGCCTGAAAATGGCCTGAAACATGGCCCACAAATGACCTCAAAACAGCCTGAAAATGACCTGAAAAACGGCGTGAAAATGACCTGAAAAACAGCCTGAAAAATGGCCTGAAACATGGCCCACAAATGACCCCAAAACAGCCTGAAAATGACCTGAAAAATGGCCTGAAAATGACCTGAAAAACAGCCTGAAAATGGCCTGAAACATGGCCCACAAATGACCCCAAAACAGCCTGAAAATGACCTGAAAAACAGCCTGAAAATTACCTCAAAAACAGCCTGAAAATGACCTGAAAAACAGCCTGAAAATTACCTCAAAAACAGCCTGAAAATGACCTGAAAAACAGCCTGAAAATGACCTGAAAAACGGCCTGAAAATGACCTGAAAAACAGCCTGAAAAATGGCCTGAAACATGGCCCACAAATGACCCCAAAACAGCCTGAAAATGACCTGAAAAATGGCCTGAAAATGACCTGAAAAACAGCCTGAAAATGGCCTGAAACATGGCCCACAAATGACCCCAAAACAGCCTGAAAATGACCTGAAAAACAGCCTGAAAATTACCTCAAAAACAGCCTGAAAATGACCTGAAAAACGGCCTGAAAATGGCCAAAAAAATAGCCAAAAATGGCCAAAAACCAGGCATGCAAGTGCCAGCCAGCTGGTTTTTGGGTTTCTGATGCTCCGGTGCATGCACGCACATGCACGCTTGTTCCAGTTTGGGCCCTCAGTGCCGAAAAGATTCACCATCGCTGCCTTAGACAGTATTCAATTAAACATTTGCTGTAAGGGATGAATGCAATCAGTCTATTTCTAATCCATGCCATTTTTTGTGTATATTTGATTATAAATCCATTCCATTCCATTACACATTCCAATCTCTGAATCTCTTCTTGCTTTTGCAGCACGAAACTCACATTTATTCTTCCCTGCAAGTTTCCTGCATGACCGATTTAGCAAATGATTATTCTTAAAATGCATGATCTCTATAAATGTTCTCCCCACTCCGAGAATATATACAATGTGTACATTTTTTTGAACCCAGAAAAATCACTTCGTAATATTATAATCCGAAGAATCACGGCTCCAATCTCATGTATTAAGGGAAACTGGGTTGAATCACTGAAAATTGCAGACTGAGTTTAATTCTTATAATCTCTATTGCAAATTTATCTGAGATCATAAATGTCCATGCTGAGTAGATCGCAATTTGATGACTAGCTATTATTTATTCACCATGATTGTCCCAAAGGTGTTTTTTTTTTTTCAGGAGTCAACTGAACTTTCTTGTTTTTTCTTTGAAGACATTTCGCTTCTCATCCAAGAAGCTTCTTCAGCTCTGACAGGATAGTGGGGAACGGCTGGTCATTTGCATCCTTTGAGAGGGTCATTGAAGCCCTTGGAGGTTTATCTATGTCCTCAGGGTTACCTGAGTAGTACAACTGATTCCTGTAGTCTGCAATTTTTTCTCTGGAAATTCATTCCTACTCTCACACCATTCAGAGGATGTTCATCCCAAATTGTATAGCTAAACAACTGTAGAGATTCTCAGTCATCCAGGTCATCTTCAAAGAAAAAACAAAAAAGTCCAGATGCCTCTTGAAAAAGCACCTTTGGGACAACCATCACCTGGATGACCAAGAATCGCTACAGACTTTTAGGAATATAATTTGAGATGAACACCCTTTGAATGGTGTGAGAATAGGAATGGATTTCCAGAGAAAAAAATTGCAGACTACAGGAACCATTTGCACTATTCAGGTAACCCTGAGGACACAGATAAACCTCCAAGTGGCCTCAACAATTCTCTAAAAGGATGCAAATAACCAGGAATATAAATGCTTCCATTCCCCATCATCCAGTCAGAGCTGCGGAAGCTTCTTGGATGAGAAGCAAAACATCTTTAAAGAAAAACCAGAAAATCCATTTACCTTCAGGACCTTTTGGATACTTTCAAAATTGTTGGGTTCTAATCTTAGCACCTTTGTCCATGGCAACATAAATGATTATGTGAGTTATGCGTAATTTTCTAAAGAAACACATGGAAAAGATGTAGAGCAAAAAAAAAAAAAAAAATCAGCTAAGAATTTGGCATGTAGCCTTTGGCAATATTTAAGTGAGCTTTGTGGTTCACCGAACTAACAACCGCATGCCCTAAATCCATTTTGTTTGCTTGCTTGCTTTAAAGAAAAATAAATAAATGCCCACACGTCCACAATCCAGACAAAATTAATTTCTGGAAGGAATATTTCTACTGAAACACAGAGAAACAGACAGTAAAATAAAGAAAATCAACACATAGTTATGTACCTGTTATGTAACTATGTTTGATGGAACTACCAACTTTCTACTGAACTTTGCAATGTGGTCTCTGTAGGCGGCTCTTTGTGTTATATTATATATGTAGCTTAGTTTACTGGTGTTACAGTTCACTTATTTCTCTAAGAGCTCAACATTGTTATCTGTTACATTATCTCCAAAACAAAAATTCTATATTTTTGTTGCTTTCCCAACAACAACAAAATTCACCCTGTCAACAAAAGTGCATATAGTCAAGACTATGGTTTTCCCAGTTGCAATGGATGGCTGTGAAAGTTGGACCATAAGGAAGGCTGAGTGCCAAAGAATTAAGGCCTTTGAACTATGGTTATGGAGAAGACTCCTGTGAGTCCCTTGGACTGCAAGGTGATCAAACCGGTCAGTCCTAGAGGAGATCAACCTTGACTGCTCTTTAGAAGGCGCCTTTGAACTATGGTTATGGAGAAGACTCCTGTGAGTCCCTTGGACTGCAAGGTGATCAAACCGGTCAGTCCTGGAGGAGATCAACCTTGACTGCTCTTTAGAAGGCCAGATCCTGAAGATGAAACTCAAATACTTTGGCCACCTAAGGAAGGACTCACTGGAGAAGAGCCTAATCCTGGGAAAGATTGAGGGCAAAAGAAGAAGGGGACGACAGAGAACAAGGTGGCTGGATGAAGTCACTGAAGCTGTTGGTGTGAACTTAAATGGTCTCTGGGGGATGGTAGAAGACAGGAAGGCCTGGAGGAACATTGTCCATGGGGTCACAATGGGTCAGACATGACTTCACAACTAACAACAACAAAGCTTTCCCAAAGTCATCAGATGAATCTCCATGGCTAAGGATAGACTTCAACCTGTCTTTTGGCAGTCCTAGTCTAACAGCTTAATCACGATAATACACACCATATCTTTGGTGTGTGTGTGTGTTTAGCTTCTAAATATTATTATTTATCAAAGAAGACTAAAAGAGGGTAGCTTGTTTCAGCTAATAATGAGGTCCAGATTCAAGCTTCCTTCACATCCAGAAACTGCTTGAACAACTTTCAGAATGAATGACTCATGTAGACATTAATATAATTGAGCGGATCCAGAGGTACTTCACGAGAAGAGTACTTCACTCCTCAGCTCACAATAGAATCCCTTATGCCACCAGACTTGAAATTTTGGGCTTGGACAATCTGGAACTATGCCGCCTACGGTATTATCTAAGCATAGTACACAAAATTGTCTGCTATAATGTCTTACCTGTCAATGACTTCTTCAGCTTCAACCTCAATAATACATGGACAAACAATTGGTACAAACTTAAAATAAACCGCTCCAAAATCAATTGTAGAAAATACGACTTCAGCAACAGAGTGGTCAATGCCTGGAATGCTCTACCTGACTCCATTATTAAATCCTCTAACCTTCACAGTTTCAACCTTAAACTGTCTACCGTGGACCTCACCCCATTCCTAAGAGGTCCATAAAGGGGGCATGCATAAGCGCACCAGCGTGCCTACCATCCCTGGCCTACTGTCCCCATTTATTTGTACTCATTTCTTTTGTTTATATCCATGTTTATATTTATACCTGCTATCTTGTACATGTTTGACAAACTAATAAATACTAAATACTAAAATAAGTTACAACTGGGGTGTCAAACTCAAGGCCCATGGGCCAAATCCGGCACATGGGGTGCTTAGATCTGGCCTGCGGGGCCTCTGGAAACAGCAAAGGACCAGCCCACTGTGCCTCTGTCAGTGAAAATGGAGCTTGGGTAGGCCGCGTGTAGCCCGCCCAGGCTCCGTTTTCAGCCACCTGGGCTCTGTTCACAGCTTCCCCGAGTTCTATTTTCGCTGCCAGAAGACTGCAGGAGGCCGTTGTGTCCGAAAATAGAGCCTCAATGAGTGATGTCGAGTTGGTCATGCCCACCTAAGGCTCGCCCACCCCCCGGTCCTCAAACACAACCCCAAAGCAGCCCTCAGTGAAATTGAGTTTGACACCCCTGAATTACAACATAAATAAGATAAGTTCTCACAGAAGTCGCTCCTACGTCATATTTAGGAGAAATTACATCATATTCCAAAAGGATTCACAATTGACTCCCTTTCTGTCTTTTCCACTTTCATATGAGTTCTCCAGAAGTTATTTCATTTCATTAGTTATCTACGATTTTAAACCTCAGTACCAGAGGTAGGTTTCAGCAGGTTCTGACCAATTCTGGAGAACCAGTAGCGGAAATTTTGAGTAGTTAGGAGAACCGGTAATAAAAATTCTGACTGGCCCCATCTATTCTCTGCCTCCTGAGTCCCAGTTGATTGGGAGGAAATGGGGATTTTGCAGTAACCTTCCCCTGGAGTGGGGTGGGAATGGAGATTTTACAGTATCCTGCACATGCCATGCCCACCAAACCACACCCACCAAGACAAGCCATGCCCACCAAGCCACACCCACAGAACAGTGTTGATCTACCATCCATGCTGACAAGACCACATACAGGTGTACAGAGAGAGTCCACATACGTTATTAAGAAAGGGTTTTGTAAACATGTTTTCGTTCAGCGAGGTGTGCATTTTAAACATGTTGTAACAAATGTTTCGACTTCTCGGCATTCGTGAAGCCCAGCCAAGATTGAATTTAGAAGATATTTTATTACTGAAAATAAATCAAGTCGTTCCCAACGGAATTGAATGACCACTTTTAATGGGTCTGTGCACCTATATAAGAAGAAACTGCTTTTGGGGAACTGAGCTCTACCATCCAATTATCTGGCTTTTTTTTAAAAAAAGAAATAATCATCCTATGATTTTTTGTATCTTGCATACAAAAATATAGATGTCTGTGGGGTCTACAATGTTTGTGAAGCAGAGTCGGAAAGATTGACTTAAATAGCAATTCCATAGATATTTTTGGTCCCAGTTGTGACAAGGAAATTCTGAAAACATGGAAATTCCGAGGCTTGGATAACAGAAATCTCCCCTGCATGCCTCTCTTTTAATCCCTAAATAAGGGACTTTATTATTTTTATTATCACTTTGCTGCATGGATGGTATTCATTTACTTTCCCTACGGGTTCGCAAATGTGTTTGCGGGCTCTCGCTTCACTCACATGCACCACATCCACACATGTGTCCAGCCTCAAAAATGTACCTAAATAGGATGGCATAGAGATGGGGCGGGTGGCCAGGCCCACCCACAATTTCTGCTACCGGTTCGGGCGAATTTGTCCGAACCGGCTGAATACCACCTTAGCTTTGCTGGAATAGCAGGTGTGATTCATGAACATCTACAGTGGAGAAAGGTTGAGACACATCTGCAGCACGGATCAGGAAAGGACAGCTTGCCCAATAGGGAAACCTCATTAAACATCATTTGATTGATGTAAAAAAAACTGAGATGCTTAATGTGAGTGCGCGGGATGGGATAGCGATATGTTTACTGGAGGAAATCTGACTTCCTTCTCTTTGTGTTTCCCACCTTGCAGCTGGTTCCTGGATGGATGAATTGTGGGGACTGTATCTGTTAAATGATTAATAGAAGGCCTATAGCCTGCAGGCGTACCTGGCTGGTTTATGCATATATCATATTGCAGAACGCCGTGGCCTAAAAACTGTACTGAGTTATATTACACACATTTAAGAATAGCAGCCTGTTCTTTCCCTTTCTCTTCTTCTTCCCCTTCCTCTTTGTCTTTCTCCCTTTTCCTCTTCCTTTTCTTCCTCCTCCTCCTCTTCCTCTTTCCCTTCTTCCCCTTCCCCTTTCCCTCTTTCTCTTTCTTTCTTTCTTTCTCTTTCTTTCTTTCTTTCTTTCTTTCTCTTTCTTCCTCTTTCTCTTCTTCCTCTTCCTCTTTTCTTTCTCCTTCCTCTTCCTCTTCCTCTTCCTTCTTCCTCTTCCTCTTTCTCTTCCACTTCTTCCTCTTCCTCTTCTCCTTCCCCTTTCTTTCTCTTCCCCTTCCTCTTCCTCTTTCTTCCTCTTCCTCTTATTTCTTCCCCTTCCCCTTCCCCTCTTTCTTTCTTTCTCTTTCTTTCTTTCTTTCTCTTTCTTCCTCTTTCTCTCCTTCCTCTTCCTCTTCCTCTTTCTTCTTCCTCTTCCTCTTCCACTTCTTCTTCTTCCTCTTATCCTTCCCCTTTCTTTCTCTTCCCCTTCCTCTTCCTCTTTCTTCCTCTTCCTCTTATTTCTTCCCCTTCCCCTTCCCCTCTTTCTTTCTTTCTCTTTCTTTCTTTCTTTCTCTTTCTTCCTCTTTCTCTCCTTCCTCTTCCTCTTCCTCTTTCTTCTTCCTCTTCCTCTTCCACTTCTTCTTCTTCCTCTTATCCTTCCCCTTTCTTTCTCTTCCCCTTCCTCTTTCTCTTTCTTCCCCTTCCTTTTCCTCTTATTTCTTCCTCTTCCTCTTCTTCCTCTTCCTCTCTCTTTCCCCTCCAATAAACATCCGGGGCAGTGGGCGGGGCCTCCCTCTGGTTTTACTACCAGTTGTTGTGGACTGGTCCGAACCGGGGGCCACCCACCACTGACCAGAACCCATGTGGTTCTGCTTCATTAAACCATCATCATTAAACTGGAAACCATGTTTCCAGTGTCTTTTTCCCAGCTTGGAATTGAACCAGATAGATACTGTATTTCTTCCAACACCAGTTTCTGGATTTCAGACATGCATTTCACCAGGAATACAACCTTTTGTCAGAATTAGAGACCATGAATGGACATCTAACCAGCAGAAGGTTGTATGTACCCTGCAGCTCTAACCAGTGATTAAAAAGTTCCTGTAGATTTCACTGGAACATCTTTGCTTTGGTGTGGAATTCAAGTTTTAAGATTCCTTTCAAAACTTTTTTTCCCCCCAGCCGTTAGATGGAATTAATCCATCTGGAAGAATATTTAAAAATGTTAAATATTTTGGAAAGCTGATTACGTCTAGTGATAGGTAGCTGTGTGTCCTCCACAATTCCTCAGGCGATTTTCACTGAGAAAGGAAGGATTTTCGTTCACATTTCAGATGTTGACGGGGTGCTTGCATGAACAGCCCTTGAGGCTAATTTGTGACTTCTCTGTCTTTTATAGCGAAAAATCTATAAATAGCTGGGTCCAAATAGAATTGTGCTATTACTACTATAATGACTTTAGAGCTCTTTCTAGGGAAGCTGTGAAATTTCTGTGCATTTGGTAATAAAAGTCACAAGTTCTAATTAATTGGCTCCACAATTTCCACATTCTCTGATGAAGTTCTGTAGAACCTTAGTTGTATTTTATTTACTTTATTCATTAAACATGAAACTCAGTCAACTGAACATTCAAAAATGCATCACAAATACCATTGACTGGTGCGAATAGTTGATACGGGTTGCTGCCAGCATCCTAGGTATCAACCAAGTATTTATTTACTTATTTATTTATTTATTTATTTACCAAAAATTTATATGCTGCCCTTCTCCCTAAGGACTCAGGGCGGCGAACACAAGTTAAAAACATACAATAATAAAAAGTAAGGTGATTAAAACCCAGATTAAAACAACAACAATAAAAACAATAAAAACCAAGGATCAGGGTCAACCCTTTTTTTTTTTTAATTTGATTTATATGCCGCCCTTCTCCGGAGACTCAGGGCGGCTTACAATGCGTTAAGCAATTTGTTGGAACAGCCAAATCTTTAAGTCCTGACGGAAGGAGCGGAGATCAGGCACTATCCAAAGCTCGGTGGGTAACTCATTCCAGAGGACAGGGGCGCCTACAGAGAAGTACCTTCTTAAGATGTACGATGTTCCAAGTAGCTCAGTTTTTTGCAGTTTCGCTGGTGTTATTGCAGGAAGCTGCAATTTGTTGATGTATCTTATAAAATTCTTGGATATGGTACCAAGTACCCCGATGACAATGGGTATCACTGTTACATGTTTCATCCATAGCCGTGTAGTTTTGATGGCCAGGTTGCAATATTTCATGATTTTTTCCAGTTCTTTTTCTTTGACTCTGGCATCTCCTGGTACCGCGATGTCAATAAATTGTACGTTTCGGTTTTCGACAACTGTGATATCTGGCGTGTTGTGTTCCAAGTGACGATCCGTCTGTATTCGAAAGTCCCACAAGATCTTCACCTTCTCGTTTTCTATAATTTTTTCCACTTTATGTTCCCATGACTTTTTAGATACAGGTAAGTCATATTTTTTACATAATGACCAGTGGATTAATTTAGCAACTCGGTCGTGTCTAACTTTGTAATCAGTTTGTGCAATTTTGCTGCATTCACATATTAAATGTGAAACAGTTTCGACTTTGTTGTTGCAAAATCGGCAGTTTGGATTGTCAGTGGATTTTTGTATCTTCGCTTTCATGGCATTAGTTTGTAGTGTAGTGTATTATTATTATTATTATTATTATTATTATTATTATTATTATTATTATTATTATTATTATTATTACTACTACTACTACTACTACTACTACTATATTTTTTCGGGAGGCAACTGGACTTTCCTGTTTTTCTTTGAAGACACTTCTCACATTTTTTTCTTCCCTGCAAGTTTCCTGCATGACCGATTTAGCAAATGATTATTCTTAAAATGCATGATCTGTATAAATGTTCTCCCCACTCCGAGAATATATACAATGTGTACATTTTTTTGAACCTAGAAAAGTCACTTCATAATATTATAATCCAAAGAATCACGGCTCCAATCCCATGTATTAGGGGAAACTGGGCTGAATCACTGAAAATTGCAGAGTTAATTTAATTCTTATAATCTCTATTGCAAATTTATCTGAGATCATAAATGTCCATGCTGAGTAGATCGCAATTTGACGACTAGCTATTATTTATTCACCATGATTGTCCCAAAGGTTTTTTTTTTTTTCCAGGTGGCAACTGAACTTTCTTGTTTTTTCTTTGAAGACATTTCGCTTCTTATCCAAGAAGCTTCTTCAGCTCTGACAGGATAGTGGAAAATGAAAGGATTTATATTCCTTGCAGATAGCTGGTCATTTGCATCCTTTCAGGGGGTCGTTGAAGCACTTGGAAGCTTATCTGTGTCCTCAGGGTCACCTGAGTGGTGCAAATAGGTGTGGAGCCTTCTTGTCTGCTGGATGTTTTATTAATACTATTATTAACATTTTACTTCCTTCTCTTTGCTTGATCTACTCTCTTCTCAACCCATTGTCATTTTTAAAAAAATTTTTTTAATTTGATTTATATGCCGCCCTTCTCCGGAGACTCAGGGCAGCTTACAATGCGTTAAGCAATAGCCTTCATCCTTTTGTATATTTATACAAAGTCAGCTTATTGCCCCCACAATCTGGGTCCTCATTTTACCTACCTTAGAAAGGATGGAAGGCTGAGTCAACCTTGAGCCTGGCGAGATTCAAACTAGCAGTAATTGCAGGCAGCTGAATGATAATAACAGGCTAATAGTCTGCTGCACCACTAGGCTCTTGTTTTATTTCTTTCATCTAATTTATTGTTGTTCCTTTGGTCTATGACCATACATTTAAATTTAGTTATTGATGGTGAATAAATAAAACACAGTGTCCATGTTATTTTGGGCCCAGGTTTCAAACATTTGGTAGAATTTCCTTTTTTTCTAATCGTTTATCCTGTGAGTCCTTGCATGATTAAGTAGGTCTGTTTATTTTTTTTCCTTTCTTACTCCTTGCTCCAGCATATGTGTTTAACTGCTGTATTCCCATAATTAGTAAAAACTAGCATTTTTTTTTTCTTTAAGCCAAGAGAAAGGATTCCTTCAGAGGCGATTTGTATTGCTGCTTCTGACATGCTCAATGGATGGATATTCCCATCATAGGTGCACAGAAGCATCTGTTTTAGAGCAATTTGTTTAGGATCAAGCCCAGTCCTTTTCAAAACAGATTGGCTGTCATTTTACATTCAATGTTTTTAGTGTTTATTATGCGGTAATCAGGAGTGGGTTAGGGTTGCCAGGTGTCCACTATTTGAATGGACAGTCCGCTTTTTTCACATTAGGTTCACTATTTTTTTTTTCACAAAATAGTGGACATTTTTTTTTTATTCAAAAGCTTTATGATGAAATGGTACGTCATGTAAAGCTGTACAGTCTAAGAGAATAAGGATAGGAGAATCGCCTTTTTTTTTCATAAGTTAGAATGAGACAAAGATCGAATATCCATTGAACTCGATTCTCCGAAAAAATTAATGATGAGATTAAAATAAAAATATATTATAAAAGTATGTACAGTTCACATTTTTAAAATGTATTGTAGCTTGTGTCGACTGACCTAAAATGCCATGTTAAAATGTTTGTAAGAAAATATATAATTTAATTGTAAATTTATTTATTTTTTTACTACTTAAACCCACCCACCCCCCGCTTGTCCACTATTTTTTGGAAGCAGACCTGGCAACCCTAAGTGGGTTTCACTTACTTTTGCCACCGGTTCGTCATGAGTATGCTCACTTTTCCCGCGTGCCATCCATGCAGGTGCCCGGCCTCAAAAACATGCCTAAATCACACTTAAGACCACAAAACTAAAGAACTTATAATTGACTTCAGGAGGAAGAGAGATGTACATCTACCATTGTACATAAATGGCGAGGAGGTGGAGAGGGTGGGTAGTTATAAATTTCTGGGCATTTATATCGCGGAGGGCCTCTCATGGACTATGAATGCTAACATGCTTGTGAAAAAGGCACAGAAGAGGCTGTACTTCCTGAGAATGCTCAGGAAGATAAATCTATCTCAGCATCTACTTCTGTCCTACTACCACAGCACCATTGAGAGTGTCCTGACATACGGCATTCTTGCATGGTACGGGAGCAGCTCTGTAGCGGACAAAAAAAAAAGCTCTACAGAGAATCATTAAAACTGCCCAGAATATCATCGGACTCCAGCTACCAACCTTGGACGACATCTTCGAATCTCGCTGTTTGAGAAAGTTGCATAACGTTCTCAGAGACTCTTCCCATCCTGCTTACACTCTTTTTGGACTGTTGCCTTCTGGCAGAAGATACAGAACAATTAAAACTCGGGCCACATGTTTTTTGAATAGTTTTTTATCCCAGAGCTATAATTACACTCAACCATGAGCTAAAGGGCCACCATCAGTGAGCTGTTGGACAGTATTACTTGGTCTGTTGTGTGGATGTTTGGGTGGTTTAGGGGTGGAGAATTGTGGTGGGTGGGGGTGTGTTTGGGGATTGTTATGTGTGTTGGACTTAGTCTTTGGGTGTTAAGTGAATTTCATTGTATGGGTATACTCTGTATACACGTACAATGACAATAAAGTTATTTATTTATTTATTTATTTATTTATTTATTTATTTATTTATTTATTTATTTATTTATTTATTTATTTATTTATTTATGACAGCTTAGAGCCAGGGCTGGTGGGCAGGCCCACCCCGATCTCTGCTACCGGTTCACCCAAACCGGCTGAAGACCACCTCTGGCGGTAATCTGCCCAGAGTCATTTGAAATGAGGTGGGTGGGAAATACATTTATTTAATTAATTAATTAATAACAACACTGGTCTAAATTATTTCAGCACTTAGAGTCTGCCAGAGAACCAATAGGAGACAGAAGATTATTGCTGGGGAAAGAAGAGCTGTCAAATGGATCTGAAGTCCTCCCTGGAGCAAGGGGAGAACCAGGATTACCCACAAGGAGTCCTTTTGGTGGGTTCCCCATAAGGCGATCCTAAGAGAATTCTTTCCACTGGGTTTCTGAGTTCTCAGAGGTGGGGAAAAGTGATCTCGCCTACTGTATTTTTCGGAGTATAAGATGCACCTTTTCCCCCCCTAAAAGGGGATGAAAATTTAGGTGCGTCTTATGCACCAAATATAGCCCCACCCACCCTTTGGCCTCTGCCTCGCAGCAGTTACCTCCTTGCAAGCAAATAGCAAGAAAGAACAGCTCCTTTCAGCTTCAGCACAGCCTAATTAGCACAAGTTGATTGGATCGGCCTCCCGACTCTCAGCTGATTTGCGCAGGGCTCTGCTGCTTGCTCCAAGGAGGTAAATTGCTGCAGCAGATTTTTTTTTTCCTTGTGCTAATCAAGCTATGCTGAAAACAAAAATGAAAGTAAAGCAGGCTGTTTGCTGTTTGCTGCAACGAGGCAAAATTGCTGGGAGGCAGAGGCAGATTTCTTTTTCTTCTTTTCCTCAACAAAAAAAGTAGGTGCGTCTTATAGTCCGGCGTGTCTTATAGTCCAAAAAATATGGTAGGTTTGTTTGCCCACTTCCAAAGAAGACTGGATTTACAGACTTATTTTCTTAACTACTTTAGGAAATGGCTTGTTAATGACTTTTTGGATGTTAAGAACCTTCCGCAGAGCAAGTTTCATTAAACTGGGTGAGCTTCCTTCTACCTTTGATAAGAGACCCTATGGACCACGTTCCTCCAGACCTTTCTGTCCTCTACCATCCTCTGGAGTCCATTGAAGCTCACGCCAACTGCTTCAGTGACTCCATCCAGCCACCTCCTTCTCTGCCGTCTCCTTCTTCTTTTGCCCTCAATCGTTCCCAGCATTCGGCTCTTCTCCAGGGAGTCCTTCCTTCTCATGAGGTGGCCAAAGTATTTGAGTTTCCTCTTCAGGATCTGGCCTTCTAAAGAGCAATCAGGGTTGATCTCCTCTAGGACTGACCGGTCAGATCGCCTTGCAGTCCAAGGGACTCGCAGGAGTCTTCTCCAGCACCATAGTTCAAAGGCCTCAATTCTTTGGCGCTCAGCCTTCCTTATGGTCCAACTTCCACAGCCATACATTGCAACTGGAAAGAGTATCTAAGAACATTAAAAAAAAAAAAAGAATGTGGTGAAAGGAGGAAAAGGGGATACAATTTGGAACTCTTATAGATTTATTCCTAGGTCAGGAGCACTTAGATTCCTTTTCATGATGCTCAGACCTGATAGTGTGTATTTTGTCTCACATAAATGGATTATAGCCATTCACTTCCTAATTGGAAAATGGGTAAATTTACTTTTTGAAACATCGTGATGCCAAGAACTACATTAGTCTAGACAAAGAGGTGGTTTTTGTACACAAAGAGATCTCATGCGGAAAGTGAATATGAGGTGCCTGAACTAAGAAGTGTGTTTCAAATTAGTGCCTTCCATTAAAAAAAAAAACAACATTTTAATAGGAGACTCATTTGTTTAGCATGACAGGTAAACTGGTACCCTGTAATGCTTGGAACTTCTAATCTCTCAGAAAAGGATTGTGGGATTTGTTGTCAAAAACATTTCTAGGATATGAACTCACCTACATCTGGCATAGCTTATCTTCAGCAATAATGGACAAAAAGAATGGTCCAAGTCATCTCCAGGATTTATTTATTTTATTTTTGTAAGTACTTTATGGTTGACTGGAAGGTGTGTTTTGAGTTGTCTTGCTGAAGTCACTAACTTCCTTCATCTTCAGGGTTTTTTGTTTGTTTGTTTGTTTCTGTTTTGCTTTTGCTTTTGGTATACACATCACTCAGGATAAAGAACAAATTATTCCAACAATGTCAGGATGCCAAAATTGGAGGAGGAGGAGGAGAAGGAAGAGAAGGAGGAGAAAGAGAAAGAGAAAGAGAAAAAGAGGAGGAGAAGGAAGAGAAGGAGAAGGAGGAGAAAGAGAAAGAGAAAGAGAGGAGGAGGAGAAAAGAAGAGGAGGAAGTGGAGAAAGAGAAGGAGGAGAAAGAGAAAAGGAGGAGGAGGAAGAGAAGGAGAAAGAGAAGAGGAGAAGGGAGAGAAGGAGGTGGAGGAGGAGGAGGAGGAGGTGGAGGAGGAGGAGGAGGAGGAAGTGGTGGTGGAAGAGGAGGAGGATTAGGATTAATGGGGCATCATCAGTAGTATTAATGGAGAAAAAAATAGTAGAACTCTCCACCATATCGCTACCTAGAAAAAGTATTGTTAGTATCAATTTTCATGTCTAAAAACCACTGACATCTTTTTATATGAATCGATGGCCCACAAACTCAATGGACCAAAATGTTCAAAATTTGACATGCCCATCTTGATTTGATTGTATAAAATAGGTAATTTTTTTTGGCTGGCCCGTGCTTCTCCATCAGTTCTTTCAAAAGTAAATGGAATGTTCCAGGTTGATGACTGCAGGTGTAACTCATCTATAAGTAAATCGATACGTTGTTGAATAAAGAATGTATTATCTGATGTTGTGGTTCTGTGGAATCTTCTGCGAAGTCAGTGGTTTTTGTAACATTTTGTGTGTTTTGAACAATATTTTAGTTCTTTTTACCGATCTTTCCGGTGGATTCTTGCTACCTGTAGGGATCCTCAGTTATATTTCTAATAAAATGATTCTGTTGTAAGTCATGACAAAGTGTTTTTTCTGTAGGGAGGTTTTTTTTAATGGAATTGGTACATTAATCTGATTTATTGCTTGTGCTAGACCATTTCTCTGCTATTTGTTGCTGTTAACTGTCACGGCAAATATTTATTTAACATTCAGAAAATGTGTTGCAAAATGAGCTCTCAAAGAGTTTTTTAAATGTTAATAAAGATAGGAGCTTGCATATATATATAAAGTTTTATATTAATTTCTACTCCAATGTACCTTGGTGCATACAGGGACTGTTGTTTAAGATTTATATCCTTGTCTCTGTCAATGGCTCGTGAGGAAACCTAGGAATATTAGAAAGCTCCGAGTAAGAGATGGTGACCTTCGATTAAATGCAACAGTTTAATGCAAACAGACTTATTTATATATCAGTTGGTACCCCACCTCCATGCTAAAATGACATCCATAGAAGTCCTTCTGCCACTTTTTCCCATAGAAACACAGCAACACCAGAAACCAATGAGGGACTAGCCTCAAATTCAGCTAGTGAACTTCCACGAATGATGACAGACATGATCCAAGCTAGCTTTGTTTTGTCAAACATCTTACACCAGTGGGGAAAAGATGGGGAAACAGTGGAAGGTGGTGCCATTTCTAATTTCTCTCCCACAATCCAGTTGTTGTGGCCCATATGTGGCCTGTGCAGCTGGTGGCTGATTCGGACAGTGAGGAGGCTGGGGTGGTGCTGAGCCAGCAGCCTGTGCAGCTGGCACTCGAGTCGGACAATGAGGAGGCTGGAGAAGATGTGGTGCCAGAGGCAGGGATTCAGCCAGGGCCTTCAGAACTTCCAGAAGCTCCTTTAAGTGAAGAGGACGAGGAGGAGGAGCCTCTTCTACATGCACGGGTGCGCAGAGCTGCCAAAAGGCAGGAGTGGCTCCTCAGGAGGAGGTCTCCTCGAGAGTAAGGCTTGGGGCTAATTGGCCACTCCCTTAGCCTATTTAAGGAGGAACGCCAACTGAAGCAAATTGTAGGGAACAACTTTAGTTCATTCTCCTTCGCGTCTGGATTCTCTGCAAATTGCTTCTGGGCTTTCTGCCAACCTTAGTAAGATTGTGATTACTTTATCTTTGGTTTCTTGTAGGCTGTTAAGAAAGTTAATTAACAACCTTTGTTTGAAAAAAAAACTGATTTAATTTAGTAAACTAAGGTTTGTACAGACTGTGTGTGTGCTGCGTTCTTTGGGGTCCATAGCTGGGGCAGAACACCAGTGGCTTTGGATATTTTTCTTAGAAGAAAATGTTCTCATAGGGCTGTGATGCCACAGGTGGCATGCAGAACCCTCTCTGCAAGCACGCAAGCCATCACCCCAACTCAGCTCCACCACATATGCCACCTGATTTTCAGGTCTCTGCCGCACATGCGGGAGTGAGGTGCATGTGGGAGATGTGTGTGCATGTGTGGGGGGCATGGGAGTTGTGCGTGCATGTGCTGGAGTCATATGCGCATGCACAGGGGGTGGGGGAGCATGGGGGGGTCATGCACACATGTGCCGGGGCAGGAGGAGCATGGAGGGGTCATTCGTGCATGCGTGGGGGATGGGGGAGTGCTGGGGGCCGTGGGAGCACAGGGGGTCACACACGGATGTGTGGGAGGTGGAGGAGCGCAGGGAGTTGTGCACACATGCACAGGAGCTGTGGCATGTGTGTGTAGGGGTCACATGCATATTGCATTATGGGTGCAGTCACACGCATATGTACTTTTAGCACACGATGACAAAAAGGTTAGCCATCACTGTTGTCAGGTTTCGAGGTCGTCTCAAATAAATTGCATTTCAAACAAAGTCTTTGATGAAAAACTCCCATTTATTAAGCACGACATTCTAACTCCGACTCCATTGTAGCCAACACTGACTTCCTGACCCAAAACCCTCCCTTTCCTTTCCCCACTCCTCTGCACTCATTGGCCATCTTCCAAGTACTCTACCCCTAATCTATTGCTCCAGCTCAAAGGAATTTCCCCCCTCCCATCCCATCTCCTAGGGGATATTATCTCCAGGGAAAATAAGTAGGTGAAAAGTCAAACGTCCCTTTCCAGATGCCTCCGCTTCTCCTTCTTATGTCAGCACTAGAGTAAATGCAGCTTGAAGTGCTGAGAACTGTTATATGGTTAAATATCTGGAAACATTCAATATCGCTAGAGTGAAGTAAAGTTTCAGAGGGCCACGCCAACTCATATCAACCAGAACTCTCTTGTTATTTAAGCATAAATTTTGCCTCCCTCTCTTCCTAAATCAAGGGTCGGCAACCCACGGCTCTGGAGCCACATGTGTCTCTTTCATTCCTCTGCTGCGGTGCCTTGTTGCCAATTGGCTCCCCAATTGATAGGGCTTTCGGTTAGGACAGATAGAGGAAAAAGGATGACATGCTAGGAGGAGACAATGGGGAACCTGACTTCCTGTCAGCATAGGAAAAAGGAAGGTACGCTATGAGGAGACTCTATGGTGGGGGGAAGCGAACTTCCGGTTGGCAGAAGAAAAAAGAAGCTGCTCTAGAAGGAGACCCTATGGTGGGGGAACCTGACTTCCCGTTGGTTCCAGAATTGAATGGGGGGCTTCCAGTTAGGACCTTTGTGGCTCTTTGAGTGTTTAAGGTTGCCGACCCCGGTCCTAGACGGATGTAGACAATTACGGCTTACATGTAAGCAGATTAAACTTTTTTTAAGACCATTTCCCCCTCCCCCCTGTCATTCTCCTTCTCAGGAACCAATTTCTGCATTTCAGTGGAACTTGTCATATAAAAGCTCAGAGAGAGCACAATGGAAAGTAAAGAAACTCAAGTAGGTCACCTAGAAGATCAATTGCCATCAGGAAGTGCTAAGAATATGAGACAGGATTTCTATGGCCTGCCAACCAGATTTGGAGACCAATCAATAAAAATATGTTGAGTCACACATTTCAAGCAAAGAAGCTTCAGGATTTACCACCTTCTCTTC
This sequence comes from Pantherophis guttatus, assembly GCF_059756535.1. Taxonomy (NCBI): domain Eukaryota; kingdom Metazoa; phylum Chordata; class Lepidosauria; order Squamata; family Colubridae; genus Pantherophis; species Pantherophis guttatus. The sequence goes on from NC_142067.1 coordinate 126,985,380, forward strand.
TTGGCTGAGGAAATAGATCAACTTTTTTTCCACAAGGCAAGCTTTTATCTATTTTTCTCCATTTCCCTCCCTCCCTTCCTCTCTCTCTCTCTTTCTCTTTCTTTCTTTCTTTCTTTCTTTCTTTCTTTCTTTCTTTCTTTCTTTCTTTCTTTCTTTTCTTTCTTTCTTTCTCTCTCTCTCTCTCTCTTTCTTTTTCTTGCTTTCTCTCTCACTCTTTCTTTTTCTTTCTTTCTTTCTCTCTCTCTTTTTCTCTCTCTTTTTCTTTCTCTCTCTCTTTCCCTCTCTCTCTTTCAGTAGACAGTCTAAGGTTAAAGTTTTGGGGGGTTTTGGGATGTAACCACAGGGTCAGGTAGTGCATTCTAGGCATTGACCACTCTATTGCTTAAGTCATATTTTCTGCAGTCAAGTTTGGAGTGGTTTACCTTGAGTTTGTATCTATTGTTTGCCCGTGTATTATTGAGGAGCTTTTTGTTGATTTTAGATTACCAGTTATGACTCTAATTTGTGCTTCCCAATCAGCCCTGTATCCTTACAATCAGGATGGGATAGGTATTGATTTTCTTTTTCTAAATTGTTTATATGAAAGTATTTAGTTCTTCCATTGTATAACTATTGAGAAGAAGAAGAAAAAATTCTTGCCAGTTTCGGGAGGATGATTAAAACAGTTAGAACATTTATATTCTACCCATGTGTGTTTCAGCAAGACCAAGAGAAATAGCTATTAAGATTTTAATTTGTTTCTTTTTTGCTTTTTTTTTATGCATTTCCAAAAGCTCACCTGTGTTTCTTTGACTTGATTGATCCTACCCTTCTGCTTCTCACAGATATTATCACAGCTCATTCATTCATTCATTCATTATCACAGATAATTCTCTATTTCTCTTTGATATACTTAAATCAAACTAAAGGGAAGTGGTAGTAGTAATGAAATCTAATAATGAATGAATGAGTTGCTGTCATATTTTTACAGGTCCCAATAGTCCTTTGTAGGTGTTCAGCTTCCATATGAAAAAATTAAAAGTGTGTCAACCTTTAAACATTAAGGGCTTGGTGATTGGTATGGGAGTAGGCTATACTTATATGTGAAAGTTGGACCATAAGAAAGGCTGAAAGTCTGAGCACCAAAGAATGTAACCCTTTGAATTCTGGTGCTGGAGAAGACTCCTGCGAGTCCCTTGGACTGCAAGATGATCCAACCGGTCAGTCCTAGAGGAGATCAACCCTGGCTGCTCTTTAGAAGGTCAGATCCTGAAGAGGAAACTCAAAATCTTTGGCCACCTAATGAGAAGGAAGGACTCCCTGGAGAAGAGCCTAATGCTGGGAACGACTGAGGGCAAAAGAAGAAGGGGACGGCAGAGAAGGAGGTGGCTGGATGGAGTCACTGAAGCAATACGTGTGAGCTTAAATGGACTCCAGAGGATGGTAGAAAACAGGAAAGCCTGGAGGAACGTTGTCCATGGAGTCGCGATGGTCAGACATGACTTCGCAATTAACAACAGGCTATACTTAGCTATGGATGGTCAATGCTTTCAGAGGGATAGTTAAACTCTTTCCTGATATATCCCTGGATGAAGAGAAGACAAAGCTACTACTAGATCAGGCAAAAAGGTTGACCTCCTTACAGAGGTGGGTTTCACATAATTTTACCACCGGTTTGCCATGCATCGAAAATGTGAGCGTGCGCTTGTGCATGCTTGTAAATCCGCCTTCTCCACATGTGTACACCCTTCTGTGCATGCGCTTTGCTCTCATGCACAGCTTGCACACATGCACACGGCTTAGAAAACATGACTAAATAGGACAGCATAGCTGTTGTGACCCAGGCGCAAGTAGGTATTATCAGATGCAAACAGTTCAAAACAAACAGAGTTTATTAGAACAGCTGAGAATTAAACTCATTCTCAGCGTACTCAAAACTAAATCAAACAAACTCTTCATAACACAAATTCTTCAGTCTAATCACCAACCGTGGCATAATTAGGCAAACTGCCAAAGGCAAAAGTTCAGAAGCAGAAGATGCCGACAAGAGATAAGTGCAGCAAGACAAGAACAAGTCTGTCAACGTTGTTTTCCGACAAAGAGCCCAAGAGCCGTTGCTGGTCTTTTAAGCCTTATGGGAGGGGCCAATCATCTCTTGGCTTTACTCCCGAGTCGTCCTCTTTGCTTTAGCTGCTCTTGCCTTCTGGCAGCTCTTCTCATACGTGCACTAGGAACAGGCAATTTTGAGGTTGTCCAGACAAGAAACCAATGTCACGAGAACTAAAAACGTATTTATTATGCTTTCCAGCAAAATAGAAAGTATCCCTTCTGAGAAGCTTTCCATGGTACTATTCCTTCTGTGGGCTGAGATGTCTCTCATCTGGCCATGACTGCAGTCTTCTCCTTCTGTATCTCAAGGATAATCCCACAGACCAGGGGTCGGCAACCTTAAACACTCAAAAAGCCAGAAAGGTCCTAACAGGAAGCCCCCAATTGAATTCTGGATCAGACCGGAAGTCTGGTTCCCCCACCATAGACTCACTTTCCTAGCGCAGCTTCCTTTTTCCTCTGCCAACCAGAAGTCTGGTTCCCCCACCATAGAGTGTACCAAAAGCCCTATCAATTGTGGAGCCAACTGGAAACAGGGAGCTGCAGCAGAGGAATGAAAGAGCCACACATGGCTCCAGAGCCGCAGGTTGCCGACCCCAGCCACAGACTATTCCAAGTGGATCTACCTTACATTCTGGAAGAGGTAAACCCTGCTATGGGATACTATCAAGTCCAGGTTTCTCACCTTGACCCAATAATCATTCTGTCCTTCTAAAGCTCTGGATCCTCAAACCTCCAAACCCATCAGAGAATTCAACTTTCATGTCATGAGTTCAAATGCTACATTGTCACGCATATAATATATATATTGCAATTTTTTTCCCTTTAGCTTTCCACGTTACCATTCCTTCTGTGGCCTTAGATGTCTCTTATCTGGCCATGGCTATAGGACATCTCCTCCTGTTTCTCAAGGATAATCCCACAGACTATTCCAAGTACTCTGTTTCCCCAAATATAGGACCCAACTGGAAAACAAATCCTAGCATGATTTTTTCAGGATGCTTGTAATATAAGCCCTATCCTGTTGTGGTTCCGTCCTCCGAGCCTATCTTATCAGAGGAAGAAGGCTCCGAACATGAAGGAGAGGAGACGGCCAGGCCTCCCTCTCCAGGACCCTCCTCTCTGGCAATGCCTCAGGTGTCTCCCGAAGGAGAAGAGATTGGCCAGGAGCCAGGTGTTTCCGAGCCGTCGGATAGTGACGAAGAAACATTGTAGTTGGACCCACACCAGCATCGGAGAGACAAGCGGGCGCAGCAGAAAAGGAGGCGTGCCAGAGATTAAGCTGAGTCACTGGACCACACCCCACAGGCTATAAAAGGGAGTGTGGTGGCCATTCGGACTCTGTGACGGACAAAGCTAATCTCTGGCGAGGCACTTTGCACCTTCAGACACAACACCTATTTGCTGTGGATTTAATTACAAACTGGACTATTCAAACTGTGTGTATTTTTGTCTATGTTATCGGAGTAAAAGTTCTTGGCAGACAGCCACGGAGTTGCTGCCAAATTCCTTATCACTGATGTTGAGTGTTTGAAGAGTTTATTTAACCCTCGGCTGGCTGGTTAGGTGTGTGCGTGGTACGGGGACAGAACATATCCCCAAAAATAAGCCCCAGTTAAGATTGTCAGCCAGATGAGTGCATTTAGTACTGTATTTCCCCCAAAATAAGACCTAACCAGAAAATAAGCCATAATGCATCTTTTGGAGCAAAAATAAATATAAGACTCAGTCTTATTTTCAGGAAAACATGGGTAGGTATATTTTAATGTTCTGGAAGAATGGTACTACCATGTCCAGGTTTCTCACCTTGACCCAATAATCATTCTCTCTTTCTAAAACTCTGGATCCTCAAACCTTCAAACCCATCAGAGAATTCAACTTTCACGGCTTGAGTTCAAATGCTACATTGACACACATATAATATATAGCAATCTAGAATTTTTCAATATTTTCCCTTTAGGAAGAAGGTTTCTGACTGCTTGAATCAATATCATTTGCTTCATCTCCCTGCACTCCAGAGTTGGATCAATTTTGTTGTTGTTGTTTATATGTGGGTATGTGTGTGTGTGTTCTTTTCTCCCAGTATGATGCTGCTAGATGAATAACATTAACCTCTGGCTACTGCTTCTCCTATATATCCCCAAACCGTCATTTTGGTTGATATGGTCAAGTCAAAAGACAGCGAAATCAATGACCTGCTGTTCTAAATTCAAACGAGTGAATGGAGAACTGGGCAGATTGTTCAATTTCCAACTGCAATTACCAAAAGTACCTAAAATAGTTTTGTTTTTTCCTACTGGAGTTTAATAGAGAAAAGAAATACTGAACATGTAGGAAACTGGCTGGATTATTTTCTTTCCTCCAAAATAGCAAATATATATTTGCATCAAATTGTCAGTTAAAGTCAGAAGAGTGCCGGACAACTTGCATCTTCCATTTTCTTGGCCTACTTTATTAGAAACAAGACTTGCTGTAGTTGTTGTTCTTTGAAATACAAATCCAATGTACATTGTAACTATTTACAAAATTAATCATCTCAAAGCTTAATTCCAGGGGTGAAATCCAGCAGGTTCTGACAGGTTCTGGAGAACCGGTAGCACAAATTTTGAGTAGTTCAGAGAACTGGCAAATACCACCTCTGGCTGGCCCCGGAGTGGGGTGGGAATGGAGAATTTGCAATATCCTTCCCCTGCCATGCCCACCAAGCCACACTACACCCACCAAGCCACACCCACCAAACCGGTAGTAAAACAAATTGGATTTCACCACTGCTTAATTCCATCATATACAGTATCCTCCTCTTTGTCTGCAAATTCAAGGGGGGGTCTTAAAACATTACATACCACTGAAGTAGTCATTACATTAAAAATAAGGCATTCACATCACAATTACATGATGAAAAGAACACATTCTTGTGGTGCCTGTAATAGTAGCAATAATTAAAGTGATTGGCTATAAGTATGGATCACTTAATTTGGTAGGTTAATCAATTAAAGCTTTCATTGATTAACTGTGCGCACAGATTGGTAAGGGTGAATTTTAATTAGCTAAATTGAAAGTTAAAGCTTTATAGGCTCCAAAAGTATTGAATTGAAATAGTCAGCATGCACTGTGATTTTTTCTTCCTTTCTTTTTACAATTTTTCATATTACTAAAAGTGACCATGAGTTAGAGGGGAAAAAAAACCAAGCTTGATTACTGGGTGAAATATAGTGAATACTGGATCTGGAGAGCCCTCCCAGCAGCAACCTCCACAGGATGAGATTAAAATTGGCAAGACGGCAGGTAGAAAGTTGTGTTGCAAAACCCACCTCTTTCAGACATGCATCATACACATTCATCAGACATACTTGCCCCCTGACCCAGATGCCACTACTTCCATAGGCTAGGAGGAGGTATGTAGGGAAAAGAAATTACAACTTCTGCATAATGTTGAAGTCATTAGGAGTCAAGTCTGACCTGAAGGAGACATTATACTACAGGTTATGTTGTTGTCTTGTCTTGTCTTGTCTTGTCTTGTCTTGTCTTGTCTTGTCTTGTCTTGTCTTGTCTTGTCTTGTCTTGTCTTGTCTTGTCTTGTCTTGTCTTCCCTTGTCTTCCCTTGTCTTCCCTTCCCTTCCCTTCCCTTCCCTTCCCTTCCCTTCCCTTCCCTTCCCTTCCCTTCCCTTCTCTTCTCTTCTCTTCTCTTCTCTTCTCTTCTCTTCTCTTCTCTTCTCTTCTCATCTTCTCTTGTCTTATTGCCCATTCCATTCCATCCCACCTCACCTCACCTCACCTCATCTCCTGTTGTTGTGTTGTGTTATGTTATATTGTTATGTTATATTTTACGTTATGATATGTTACATAATGTTTTAGTTTAGAGCTGCAGGTTATATATCAATGGACAGGGCCAACCTTTATAACACAACCTCTGCCAATCCTTTGTTTTAAGTTCTTACAATGAGATCTCTTTTAAAGATAGTTCAGAAACTTTCCTTTAGACTTATCAAAGCTTCTAGGTTAATAGATTGGTAGGTGCTCTGAGGTTCATTTTGAGTCCAATCCAAGGTATTGATTGTAATTTTTAGATAGTTTGTGATTAAAGTAACTGAAGTACCCTTCAGGATATGCCTGAAATGATATTGGTCAGGTGTCTAAGTGTTAAGGCCATCTCACTTGGGAAGGGCCATTACTGAAATACCTTCCCAGTCCTTTCAATTCACTGCTAAGGAATTGTTCTTTCAGGGATTTTAATTTAATTTTTAACACGTCTGACTGCTATATATTGAAATGGTGACTTTTATTTCCTCTTATTTCATTTCATTTGAGCTATTTATTGTTTTGTTCTTCTGTTGGCCATATCAGGTGGTTTTTAATAACTTTTTACTGTATCCAGAAGAACCTGAGGAAGGAAGGAAGGAAGGAAGGAAGGAAGGAAGGAAGGAAGGAAGGAAGGAAGGAAGGAAGGAAGGAAGGAAGGAAGGAAGGACTGACTATTGGACTGTTTTCATTCCTTTTTTTAAGTCCAAAAAAATAGGTAGCTCAGGAAAAAAAAATAGTAGTCTTTAAAACAAATAACTCAGGTTTTTTGGGGGGCTTGGTTTTGATCCAGTACCTTTTCATTTACAATGCAAATATTAGAACCATTATAGTAACAGTAACAGAGTTAGAAGGGAGCTTGGAGGTCAACTCCCTTCTCACACAGGAGACCTGTATTAGGGATTCGAACTGCCGAACTGCCAACCTTTCTGAATGACAAACTCAGTGTCTTAGCCACTGAGCCACCTAGTCAGGCTACTGTATGCTCTGTATACTGTATACCGTATTACTGTATGCTGTGCAGCATCAGTGGCAGAGGTAGCTCTAGAACAGCAGTCACCAACATGCTGGTCCATGGACCACTGGTGGAGAAAATTTTGGTGGTCCGCAGAAAAAATATTTGCATTTTTTATATTGCAGTAAATCAGGAGTCCTCAAACTACGGCAATGAACATTTGTGTTGCTGCAGAGAGTCTCCCCCTTCGAAAGCTTTTTGTGCAAGTCGGAAGGGGGAAGAAATTCCGACTTGGGGTCTGCTTCCTGGTGTGGGGCTTTGGGTGAAGGCTGGAGGGAAGCGCCGCTGGTGGCAAAGAGCCGGAGGGACTCGTTCCAGTGGGACTGCATCATGACCTGGAACTGGCTGACTATCTCAGCCTGCTGAGCCTATGGGCGCCGGTACCTGGCCTTGTACTCCCACAGGTCTTCCCTCTGCTTGGAAAGCCTATGCTCCTAGTCCTTAGTGAGGTGCTTCTGCTGAGCCTCCTTCTTGGTCAGATCCAATTTGAACTGAGCTGTTTGGCCAACTCTTTTTTTTTTTTTTTTTTTTTTGTGGTGGCTGCTTAGCTCCAACAACTGCTTCCTGTTGGGGCCCTAAGGAGCTCGGGCAGACAGGCAAGGAGTGGCTGGGAGTGGAGGGGCGAGTAGAGGCCGGCGAGGCACTCCTCAATATGAGTGACATCAAGTTGGACATTCCCACCCAGTCACATGACCACCTAACCAGTCATTAGGCAGATCATATTAGTGGTCTGCGGGATTTAAAATTATGAATTTAGTGGTCCCTGAGGTCCAAAAGGTTGGTGGCCCCTACTCTAGAAGACGTTTTATTTTTTTAATTATTATTATTCATATTTCTATGCCGAGGACTCTGGGCGGCTTACACCAAAGACAGTATACTAAATAGCATATTGCCCCTAACAATCTGGCTCCTCATTTTACCCACCTCGGAAGGATGGAAGGCTGAGTCAACCTTGAGCCGGTGAGATTTGATCTGCTGATCTGCTGAACTAGCAGTCAGCTGAAGTAGCTGCAGTACTGCACTCTAACCACTGCGCCACCTCGACATGAGAAAAGAACAAAACACTAAGGGAGGAATGTCTATGGAGATTCTCAGTCATTCAGGTCATGGTTGTCCCAAAGGCCTTTTTCAAGAGGCAACAGGACTGTTTGGTTTTTCTTTCCAGCTGTCTGCAAGGAGTATCAATCCTTCCATACTCCTCACCATCCAGTCAGAGCTGAAGAAGCTTCTTGGATGAGAAGCGAAACGTCTTCAAAGAAAAACCAGAAAGTCCAGTTTCCTCTTGAAAAAGCACCTTTGGGATTAAGGGAGGAATGGAGTTCATTCGTACTCTAAGCCTGCATTCATTTGCCTACATGTGCTTTAATGTGTACCTATAAATACAATTTATTTATTTATTTATTTATTTATTTATTTATTTATTTATTTATTTATTTATTTCTATACCACCCTTCTCCTTTCGGACTCAGGGCGGTGAACAGCCAAGATAAAAAACATTTATACACAAAAGTTAAAAATAGATTTAAAATAATTAAATAAATTTGGCCTGTAATTTAAAACTTTTCAATTAAAATCCATATCAAATTTTAAAACCAACCGTAAAATCAGGACAGCCCGGCTAACTGAAAAAAATAGGTTTTTAGGGCCCGACAAAAAGTCTGGAGGTCGGAGATCACTCGTATCTCTGGGGGGAGGTTGTTCCAGAGGGTAGGTGCCACCACAGAGAAGGCTCTCCCCCTGGGGATCGCCAGCCGACATTGTCTGGCCGACGGCACCCTGAGGAGGCCCTCTCTGTGGGAGCGAACTGGCCGGTGGGAGGCAATTGGTGGCAGAAGGCGGTCCCGTAAGTACCCCGGCCCTAAGCCATGGAGCGCTTTAAAGGTGATCACCAACACCTTGAAGCGCACCCGGAAGTCCACCGGAAGCCAATGCAGCTTGCGCAGGAGAGGAGTCACATGGGAGCACTTCCATAATCCCCCACGCGGCCGCATTCTGCACCAGTTGGAGCCTCCGGGTGTACCCCAAGGGGAGCCCCATGTAGAGAGCGTTACAATAGTCCAGACGAGAATTTAACTTTCTCTTCCCCTCTCACATGTGCATACAGAACGTACACATCCAGTAAGACCTCTCCATAGAAAAGAAAGAGATCGCCAATCGATTTCCTGGAGCAGAAAGTTAGGATGGAAAAAGAAGCTCTTGCAAGCTGTTACCAAAGCAACTCAGACAGCAATTTCTAAATTCAGCTTAGAGTCAAGCTGACCTGAGTACAAGATGAGGAACAGCTTGCAAGCCCAACATGGATATATCTCCAGTTGCAATTTAAAACCAATTTGATTGAACTTCTGAACTGATTTTTTTTTCCCCCCTGAAATCTTGAAAGGACTTTTGTTCATAAGTAACTCCCCATTTTTTCAAAAAACAACAACAACACCAAACTAGTTTAAAATCAAATCCAACTCTGTTATTCTGTTCTGTTCTATTTGACTCCATTTTTCACTATCCCCCATAATCTATTAAATTGATCTGGCTATCCAAATCAGTTTCAATCAAATCATCGGGCCGAATAAAGTAGGCAGCTTGGATTGGATCAGAAGAAATCCTCGCATCCTGATCAATCAGGGGTAGGCTTAAAATTTTTTAGCATGGGGTTCTCTACCCGGTGCTGGGTGGGCGTGGCCATGGTGGGCATGGCCTAGTCTGCCTCCTGCACTATGGTGGGGGGCCAGTTTTTGCCCTCCCCAGGTTCTGGAGGCTTTCCTCAAGCCTCCAGGAGGACAAAAATGGCCTCCCCAGACTCAAGAGGCCCTCCCAAACTTCCAGAAGGCCTTCCCGAACTTCCGGTAGGCCTGTTTTTCACCCACCCGAGACTCCGTGCCACCGTGCACTTACCTGCATCCAAAACGGGCTGTGTGGGAACTCCTGGGAGGAGGAGGTGGGCAGGGCCAGCCAGGAGTGGAATTTGTGGGTTTTCTGAACTGCACTGAATCTTAGCTAGAGGTTCTCCCGAGCCCCTGCAAACCCCCAGCAGCCCATGCCTGATCCTGATCCTTTGCTTTGAAGACTGGTGGGAATGCAGGGTGGGAACATGTTTTATTGGGATAATGCAAAAAAAAAATGGCATTTTTTTTTATAGCCTTAATACAACTGCCCTATGTTTCTACATACAAAACAGCAAATAAAGTGGTTTGCTTACTTGCAGATGGTCTCAAAGGTCCAAGCTCGGGACCCAAACCAAAATCAGGATACCACTCACTCTGGATTCCCAATAGTTTATTGAGCCGGAATCTCGGCACACAGTGAGTTCCATCAAAAGGAATAAAGGAATAAAGTTAGTGTGGGAGCCTCCACCTCCCAGCGCCCTTTAACGGTTGGAGCCATGCCCTTCCTCTGCTGGAGCAGCTGACCATTCGGCAGGCCCAATCAGCCGTTCATTGGCCTGCCGACAACCGCGATCAGCTGCTCATTGGCCGGCTTCCAGGAAGCCATGAGCAGCTGATTGTTGGGCAGCTTACAGTCAGACAGATTCAGCTATTTGTCGGCTCTGTTTTGCTCGCTGTTTGCAGCCTCCATCATTAACCGTTCCGAAGGGCTTTGTGATGCTGTGTTTTTCCCACCAACCACCAACCGCCAGGGGTCCCTCCCCCAGGTATGGCAACCCCGAGATGGCGTTTGTCATTGTTGGCATTTCAGGGGTTGACAGATGGTGTCTTGGGATTCCATACCCTACAAGACACATACAAAAAGAGGAGAAGGTCAAAGAACATGAGGCAGATACAGAAGAAGATGGGGGAGACAACATGAAAGACACACTACAGCAACATCAATTAACAAGGGTTGAGTTTGCCAAAGAGCAGAAAACTAGAACTTTGTATCTCCTTCAAAACCCAAAGTGGTAAAAGAGGAGGAGGAGGAGGAGGAGGAGGAGGAGGAGGAGGAGGAGGAGGAGGAGGAGGAGGAGGAGGAGGAGGAGAAGAAGAAGAAGAAGAAGAAGAAGAAGAAGAAGAAGAAGAAGAAGAAGAAGAAGAAGAAGAAGAAGAAGAAGAAGAAGAAGAAGAAGAAGAAGAAGAAGAAGAAGAAGAAAAGATATGTTTAGAGAGAGAGGGAAATGACCTTGATGGAGACACACAGCCATATTATTTAGGTAAAAAAAAGGACTGAAGCATTTTTAAAGTCCAGAACAAGACAATGATTTTAAGCAGCTGAGATACATGCCTTGCAAGATCCCATTATTAAAACCAATCTCAACTGAAGTAGTTTTAGCCTTCCCGTGGAGTTGATTTCCTGGTCTGGTCTATCCAATACGGCCAATTAGATGTGGATCTGGGTTAGTAGGTCAACTTCCTTATCTCCATAGAGATGCCTTCCTAGAATCACCTTGATGGTTTCTAAATCACCTTGATTGTTTCTAAATAGAAACAAGTTTCTGTTTGTGGAAAAACAGTTCTGCTTGCAAAAGCCATTCTAGTAAAAGTAAAGGTTCCCCTCACACATATGTGCTAGTCGTTCCCGACTCTAGGGGGCAGTGCTCATCTCCATTTCTAAGCCGAAGAGCCAGCGCTGTCAGGAGACACCTCCATGGTCATGTGGCCAGCATGACTAAATGCCAAAGGTGCACAGAATGCTGCTGTTACCTTCCCACCAAAGGTGGTCCCTATTTTACTACTTGCATTGTTTTTACATGCTTTCAAACTGCTAGGTTGGCAGAAGCTGGGATAAGTAACGGGAGCTCACCCCATTACATGGCACTAGGGATTCGAACCGCTGAACTGCTGACCTTTCAATCGAGAAGCTCAGCGTCTCAGCCACTGAGCCATCGCGTGCCTAAAATGCCTTCTAGTATATGTTTAAATGTGCTGTGGATCAAAGCGAAGGACCATAGAGTTTATCTTCTGTCCTGTTCAAAGGTAGCTTGCTTATTGAATGCACAAGCTTCTTTCAAGTTTGCCCCTCGTTTCGAGATGATGGTTTTTGCAAAGGAGATGGTCATTCGCGTTTAAAACACCCTGTTAGGTTTAAAAGGCAGCTATTAAACATTCCCAAAGTACTTAAAACACATTGGTAGAGCCTACTCATTCTATCCCTCCACCCCATCCATCAAAGTCCTTTATTGTCCTTTCAGTTCAGCAAATGTTAGCGCCGTTCCCCAGGATGAAATATTTAGCAAAGCAGAGAAACTTCAGAGCAACCTGGGTAGGTACAGAATAGGAGAATTACACAACTGTCAAAAATGTCAGAATCCATTGTGATCAGCAGCCCAGGAACTCTGGCTAGAATGCAGCCATTTATTTGAAAGGGACTTCTTTACGGTTGGATGCATTGCTTAATTTTAAACAAACTACCGGTAGCAATGGCATTTGGTGCAAGACAATAATATTTTAATAACTGCAGGTGATGCCAGACTATTATCTTATTTTATTTTTAATTTTCTTCTGGATGTGCTGTGTTTCACTGGTAGAGAGGGAAAACATAAAATGGCATGCATTAAAAGCTGTGACTAAGGTATTTATTACATGACAGATGTATGAAAAACCAGAGGGGAGGGGAAGGGAGGGGAGGGGAGGGGAGAGGAGAGGAGAGGAGAGGAGAGGGGAGGGGAGGAGAGGAGAGGAGAGGAGAGGAGAGGAGAGGAGAGGAGAGGAAAGGAAAGGAAAGGAAAGGAAAGGAAAGGAAAGGAAAGGAAAGGAAAGGAAAGGAAAGGAAAGGAAAGGAAGACTATTGAGAAGAGAAAGGAAAGGAAAGGAAAGGAAAGGAAAGGAAAGGAAAGGAAAGGAAAGGAAAGGAAAGGAAAGGAAAGGAAAGGAAAGGAAAGGAAAGGAAGACTATTGAGAAGAGAAAGGAAAGGAAAGGAAAGGAAAGGAAAGGAAAGGAAAGGAAAGGAAAGGAAAGGAAAGGAAAGGAAAGGAAAGGAAAGGAAAGACTATTTTCTAGATTTCAATCAACTATATTTATTCATTTACTTACATTTTTACAGGATTTATATGACTTCCTATCTATATGATGACTCTAGATCAGGGGTGTCAAACTCAAAGTCCGGGGGCCAGATCCGGCTTGCGGGGTGCTTAGATCTGACCCACAAGGCCACCCTGGAAACAGCAAAGGACTGGCCCACGGGGCCTCTGCCAGTGAAAATGAAGCTTTTCGAAAACAGCGAGCTCTGTTTTCACTGAAAGAGGGTTGCCGAAGGCCGTCACAAAACTCAGGAGCCCATTTTTGCTGGTAGAGCGCTAGGACCACCACTTGCGCCCCGACACTTGTGACGTCAAGCTGACCATGCTCTCCCTAGTCACACCCACTCCAGCCCCCCAAGATCAAGCACAACCTCAATACGGCTCTCAATGAAACAGAGTTTGACACCCCTGCTCTAGATGGATCACAACAATCCGTAAAAAGTTAGTTAAAAGAAAAGTGCCCTTTCCCATTGCTGTATACCTTCATGCAAATACAAGTTAATATAATCTGAGAGAAAGGTGAAAGTTTGCAGCCTAATCTGGTGCATTCATAAGAGAAGAATCTCCATATAGAAAAGGAGGCATGAATTGGTGCAGCCAGGCTATCTCACTTTGGTGTTTTAATTCAATCATCACTCTGCTTTCATTTTGACTTTCTGTAATGAGATGATAAACAAACAGACCAAAATAATCTATACGGAGGAGCAAAAGAGTATTTTGTCTTATTGCTTCTGGCGTTATTGCTTCTTGCTAAATGCTACATGTACTTGCGACATACTACCAGACCAGTTAAACCGTTTCTAAAAGAGACTTGTGCCTTGAAAGTTTGAGTAAGAAAACTAATCGGGCACAAAATGAAGCCCAGGGAAAATTAGATTATTTGTCTATTGCATGCACATGGAACCAACCTTCCTTCCTTCCTTCCTTCCTTCCTTCCTTCCTTCCTTCCTTCCTTCCTTCCTTCCTTCCTTCCTTTCTTTCTTTCTTTCTTTCCTTCTTTCTTGTTTTTTTTTTTTTTGGCATAAAAAGTGGTTTAGGAACACATATGCCAAATTTTGTCATACATGAAGCTTTTCAGATGTCTTCATGAGCTTATATTTCTTTAATGATATCCAAATGTCAACTTGCAGGGCATCCCTGGACTCGAGTTGCCATAGGCCAGGGGGGATGGGAACCAGCAAAATGGCATGGCAGCCAAAGACAGATGCACATTCCAGATTTATCTCTCTCAAGGCTGTCTCCCAGGGTTACCTACAGCAACTAGAGGGGAGTGACCTCTACAATGGGTGAAATTGCTCCATTGGCAGATGTGATTGATGACACACCCTGGGGGGAGGGGGGAAACAGGGTCATAATTGGGGTGTAAATTACGTAGGATCAGAGCTGGTTTCATTTGGGAATGTGCTGACATGAAACTCCTAATAAATAACTGGATTTCTTTTAAAGCTTGGCTTGAGGCTCATGATTTAATTAGGGCATACCTCGGAACCCTGATACCGAGCATGTGTTAAATGCTTTAATATTGGGCAAACACATCTAGCTTTATACTATTTATCTTATGTTTCTTTTCAATAAAGAAAAATGTATCAATTATTTATTAAAAAGCAGAGATATCACCTTGCCGATCCACATAGTCAAAGCTATGGTTTTCCCAGTAGTAAGATAAGTAGCAAGGCTGTGAGAGTTGGACCATAAGGAAGGCTGAGCACTGAAGAATTGATGCTTTCAAATTGATGCTTTCAAATTGTGGTGTTGGAGAATTCTCTTGAGAGTCCCTTGGACTTCAAGGAGATCCAGCCAGTCAATCCTAAAGGAAATCAACTCTGAATGTACTTTGGAAGGACAGATCTTGAAGCTGAAGCTCAAATACTTTGGCCACTTAATGAGAAGAGAGAAGTCCTTGGAGAAGACTCCGATGTTGAGAAAGATGGAAGGCCAAAGAAGAACGGGATGGCGTAGGATGAGATGGTTAGATAGTATCATTGATACAATGAAAACGAATTTGCCATGCTGTGGAGTTGTGGGAAATTGGATATGACTTAGTGACTTAGTAAACAACAATAACAACAACAAAGATAAGGAGCAACTCTATTTTTTACTCCATCCAGATCAAAATTATCCAGTTTGCAGCACAAGAAAAGCTACAATAATTTTGAGTGAACCTTTCACATCAAATCTTTCTAGACTCCAATAAACAGCTAATTTGAGAACTACAGCTTTGGATTTTGCAGGGGAAGATACTAAAGATCACACGCAAAGCTCCTCTTGACCCAGTTCTCCATTCTTATTCCTCCAAATTCTCCCTTTCGCTTTGTGTAACGAAGTGGCAAACAGTTTCAGAGGTAACAACAATGCTATTTCCTCAGTGCCTCAACAAAAGCTGAAGTCTTTTGTCTCATTCCTAAATCTATTTCCCACTTTTTTAGTTAATTTGGACTGGCCAAGCCAACTCACATTCAAATTCCGTATGACTGCTATACATCCTTTATACAACGCCTACACTTGATTTGAGTAAGGCTTTTCTAGGTAGTTCGTTTTCAGAAAATGCAGTTTTGAGTGTTTTATATTTTGCAATATTTATAAAATAATATGCTATTTCATAAAAGGTGGCCTCCAAATGTCTGTGCATGTGTTTCACAATTTAATCATCTTTACATTCATTTGCAACATGAAGCGAGACAAGCTACTAACAAAAAAATAAATACATCTGATGAATTTGTATGAAAGTTGCTATTCCGTGTTGATGGATGAATGTGTAGCTTCAGCCTTTGTTATCCTGGTGTCAAACTTATCAAATGTTGATAGGCACTTCTCCACTGTAAAAGAATTATTTTGCAAAGTATATTTCTTGAGATAGCATGCATTTAATAATAATGTACATTTTCATCTGGACTTTTTTTTTTAAAGTAGAATGATTAAAACATACAAAATTGCGGTGGAACTAATTCTTAGGTAAATATATACAAACACGGCAAGGTTCTGATATGTACCGATTTGTCTATCACTACAGACATGGCTATAATTCCTTACTTTATCTGCTTCAGAACTATCGATCTATTATTGCTAGCTGTGCAACCTGCAGCCATAAATGTCTTCAGTATTTATATCCTTCCATGCTTTCAGTAATACTCTTTCTCCAATCAATGTGTCTCATCCAGCACAAGCTCGTTCTCTCTCTCTCTCTCTCTCTCTCTCTCTCTCTCTCTCTCTCTCTCTCTCTCTCTCTCTCTCTCTCTGAGAATGAACAGTAGAGAATTTTCCTAAACCTAATTGTAAATTCATAGTGTAAATTCAGTGCTCCCAAAGTTTGCTGATTTTAAACCCAAGGTTAAAACTGTCTCATTTCTTATTCATGGTTGAGATCATCCTGGTTTGAACGATCCAATCTGTTTCATTTACCAGAACTTACTTGTATCCAAATTGCTGGGTACAATTAATTGAGACATGCTATGATTGATAGCCTATATATCTTAGTTTCTGTTCTTCTGGAGTGGGGAAGTAGAAAGAGGGAACTATAACTAGCTTACCTCCAAGAAGCAGACAGAAGAGCTTAAGAATATGAGTCTTCTTGTCAGTTAAATCAGATCTTGGAAGCTGTTGTGGTCCGCCAGCAGCCTGCGGAGCTGGCAGCAGAGTCAGATAGTGAGGAGGCTGGGGAGAAACATGGTCCAGTCTTGGAGTCTGGGGAAGGCTCGGATGAGGGCTCTGCATCAGAGGCAGAGAAAGGGCCATCTGGGAGGTATGTGCTGCCTCTGGAGCCTCCAGAGTTGGACCTCAGTGAGGCAGAGGAACAGGGGGAGCCTGTTCCCAGTGCGCGCATACACAGAGCTGCCAGAAAGCAAGAACAGTTAAAACTAAAGGGACGATTCAGGAGTAGGGCTTGGAGATGATTGGCCCCTCCCATAAGACTTAAAAGAGGAGCAAAGGCACGTGGGCCTTTGCAGGAAGCAACATTGTTAATTCTGTGCAGTTTAAAGCCTGAAGCTCTGTTTGATTCTGGACTCTGTGTGGCTTTGCCAATTAGGTCTTTGGCAGCGTGTCAAGGGAGATAAAGGTGGGTGATTATCGGCCTTATCCTGAAGGACTCTTTACAACGATTTGGGACTCATCTGTGAATGAACAGAATTCACAGCTGTTAAAATAAAACAGGTTTTTGGGACTACTCGTGTGTTTTACTGACTCAGGAAGCCTAGGTCAGAACAGTAGCATAGCAAACCAAGAGAGAGTCTCTTGCTGGCCATTTCCATATGCAACACTGGAACGATCAAGAGGCTGTAGATGACAAAGAACGGATGCTTCTGAGTCTCTAGAATTCTACCAACAAGATTATTGGTATCACCCAATTTAATGTCTATGGAGATTCTCCATCGTCCAGGTCATGGTTGTCCCAAAGGTGCTTTTTCAAAAGGCAACTGGACTTCCTTGTTTTTTCCTTGAAGACATTTGGCTTCTCATCCATTGCTATCTTTCATAGTCAGAAGGAACAAAACCCAAGATTTCCACGGTTGATGGGTAGATAGGAAGGCATCAAGGTGTTGCAAATTCACCACAAATTTAGACAAGCAAAATAATTTTTTTTAAAAAAAAATAACCCTGGAAGGGGACAACAGAACACCACTCACATTATTGTTAAAGAAAACAACGGGGGGAGGGGGTGTCAGGGTTTTGACCGATGCCCTAATTAAATCATGAGCCTCGAGCCAAGCTTCAAAAGAAATGCAGTTATTTACTAGGAGCTTCATGTCAGTATGTTCCCAAGTGAAGCCAGCTCTGACCCCATGTAATGTATGCCCCAATCATGATCCTGTTTCCCCCCTCCCCCCCTAGGGTGTGTCATCAATCACATTCACCAACAGAGCAATTTTGCAGATTGTAGAGATCACTCCCCTCCAGCCGCTGTGGGTAACCCTTGGAGACAGCCTTGAGAAACATAAATCTGGAATGTGCATCTGTCTTTGGCTGCCATGCTGTTTCATTGGTTTCCCATTCCCCTTGCCTATGGCAACTTGAGAGCACGCCAGGGATTCTTTGCGAGTTGACAGGGTGTTTTTCTACTCACCAGAGAGAAGCACGAAAAAGATAATTTTGTATGGTACAGATGTTCCCTCTGTCTCCGTACAGGATAATGACGTCATGTCAATGACATCACATGCAAGGAATCACAGCCAATTTCCCCCTAATATATGGCACTGCATTTTTAAAAAGGCCTCCAGACAAACACTGCAGCAACAAACAACATTTTAGCTCCAAATGAAAGTTTGCATGCCTGTTATAAATTTGGCAGCCTTTGTTGCCATGGGCATTAATGGGGCAGAAAAGACTTAATAATTTTTGATGTGCTGCTCAGAATTTTTTGTTCCCTTGATGTAATAATGCACCTCAGTAGTTTTTCCCTGAAGTTTGACATAAAATGTATTATATGCCTGGCAGTAAATTGGAGTAAAAAGGTTAAATGCGTCTATTTGCGACACTTTTTAACTTACTACACCGGCGCTATATTTGTCTTGTGCCAAAGTTTGCAAATATTGTAGACTTCCTAAAGTCAACAAGTCTTCCCACCTTCTTGCTAGCTCTAAAATCCCCCATTTTCTGTACGCAGATTGTTAAGTGACACACCTCTGAGCACGCACAAACATTTTCCCCGTGACTTTAAACCTGATAACAAGTTGAAGGTGCTTTTTCAGGAGGCAACTGGACTTCCTTGTTTTTTCTTTTGAAGACATTTTGCTTCTCATCCAAGAAGCTTCTTCAGCTCTAACAGGATGGTGGGAAATGGAAGGATTTATACTCCTTGCAAATAGCTGGTCATTTGCATCCTTTTAGAGGGTGATTGAAGCCCTTGGAGGTTTCTCTGTGTGTCCTCAGGGTCACCTGAGTGATGCAAATGGTTCCTGTAGACTGCATTTTTTTCCCTCTGGGAATCCATTCCTACTTCCACACCATTCAAAGGGTGTTCATCTCATCTCAAATTGTATAGCTGCAGTGTAAAAGTCTATAGAGATTCTCAGTCATCCAGGTCATCTTCAAAGAAAAGTGTCTTCAAAGAAAAAACAAGAGAGTTCAGTTGCCTCCTGAAAAAAGCACTTTTGGGACAACCACGACCTGGATGACAGAGAATCTCTACAAACTTTTAGCTATACAATTTGGGATGAACACCCTTTGAATGGTGTGGGAATAAGAATGGGTTTCTAGAGAAAAAAATTGCAGACTACAGGAACCAGGAGCACCACTCAGGTGACCCTGAGGACACAGAGAAACCTCCAAGTGTTTCAACAGCCCTCCAAAAGGATGCAAAGGACCAGCTGTCTGCAAGGAGTATAAATCCTTCCATTCCCCATCATCCAGTCAGTACTGCAGAAACTTCTTGGATGAGAAGCAAAATGTCTTCAAAAGAAAAAAAACTAGGAAGTCCAGTTGTGAGTTTCAGCAAGTTCTGACCAGTTCTGGAGAACCGGTAGCGGAAATTTTGAGTAGTTTGGAGAACCAGTAGTAAAAATTCTGACTGGCCCCGCCCCCATCTATTCTCTGCCTCCCAAGTCCCAGCTGATCGGGAGGAAATGGGGATTTTGCAATAACCTTCCCCTGGATTGGGGAGGGAATGGAGATTTTGCAGTATCCTTCCCCTGGATTG
Source organism: Pantherophis guttatus (assembly GCF_059756535.1). Lineage (NCBI taxonomy): Eukaryota > Metazoa > Chordata > Lepidosauria > Squamata > Colubridae > Pantherophis > Pantherophis guttatus. The sequence goes on from NC_142067.1 coordinate 127,004,860, forward strand.
GGAAGGGAATGGAGACTTTACAGTATCCTTCCCCCGGAGTGGGGTGGGAATGGAGTGGGGTGGGGATGGAGACTCTACAGTATTCTTCCCCTGCCACGTCCCTCAAGCCACACCCACCAAGCCATGCCCTGTCCACCAAGCCACACCCAAAGAACCGGTAGTAAAAAAATTTGAAGCATTTTCTAAGAAAAACCAGAAAGTCCGGTTGCCTCTTGAAAAAAGCACCTTTGGGACAACCATGACCTGGATGACTGAGAATCTCCATGGACATCAAGTTGAAAACCAATATTATCCAGTTTCAGAATTCTGAAAGATACACGTCTATGGAGATTCTCAATCATCCAGGTCCCAATCGTCTTTTTCCAAAAGACAACTTTCTTGGGATTTTTTTTCTTGAAAACATTTAGCTTCTTATCCAAGAAGCTTCTCTAGTTCTGAAAGGTACAATATTTTATCAATATACTTAGGGCTTTATTGAAATTTTATTTTCTCCCGCTACACAAGCAAGCTAAGATATTGAAGCCCATGTACGTGCATGGAACAGGGATAAAGATCAATGTGATGGAAATCAGTTTGATTAGCAATGCTGCCTGATGTATTACAAGAAGGCATGCCTGTTATGTATTCCTACAACTTTTTATTACAGAGTTTTATCGTTATTTCAACTCCAGTTTCATTCTTGCCAAAAGAATATTGGCATTCTCCACTCTGCCTAGTTTAATGAAGAGAAGGACTAGGGGAGACATGATAGAAAGTATTCCAATATCTCAGGGGCTGCCACAAAGAAGAGCGAGTCAAGCTATTCTCCAAAGCACCTGAGGGCAGGACAAGAAGCAATGGGTGGAAATTAATCAAGGAGAGAAACAACTTAGAACTAAGGGGAGATTTCCTGACAGTGAGAACAATTAATCAGTGGAACAACTTGCCTCCAGAAGTTGTGAATGCTCCAACACTGGAAGTTTTTAAGAAGAGATTGGACAATCTTTTGCTTGAAATGGTATAGGGCTTCCTGCCTAAGTGGGGGGTTGGTCCAGAAGACCTCCAACTCTGTTATTCTATTCTATTCTATTCTATTCTATTCTATTCTATTCTATTCTATTCTATTCTATTCTATTCTATTCTATTCTAACTCTACTCTACTCTATTCTACTCTACTCTACTCTACTCTACTCTACTCAATTCTAATGCTACACTATCATTCAATCATTCCCTCTTCTCTTCTCTTCTCTTCTCTTCTCTTCTCTTCTCTTCTCTTCTCTTCTCTTCTCTTCTCTTCTCTTCTCTTCTCTTCTCTTCTCTTCTGTCCTCTCCTCTCCTCTCCTCTCCTCTCCTCTCCTCTCCTCTCCTCTCCTCTCCTCTCCTCTCCTCTTCTCTTCTCTTCTCTTCTGCAACAGACTCATTAAAATACCTCCCATTTCTCCAGGGCACACTGTCATTATTTTCATAGACTGTAGAAGAGATATGACTAACAAATCTTTTTTTTTTTCCCACGAATGCCACTCTGCTTCGTAAAATGCAGACCAGCTTTGGCAAGCACTGCACAGATAACAAAACCTTTATCTAAATAAATTACCTTTCATCAGAGCAACTCCAATTACCAAAATTAGGTTGCATAAAGGGCCAGTAATTTTTTTCTTTTTTTTTTTAAAAAAAACAGGGATTAAATAAAGTTTTATTCATGAAATCTCAATACAACTCTATTTTCCAAAGCACAAGATCTAGATACAGTAGGTTAAGAATTGTCACTTTTATAAACTTCTAAGGATGTGTCCATTTGTGAGCCACAACTGAGTATTTCCAAAAGATACCCATGCAATATGCTCTTCATTATTATTATTTTTAATTTTGATTTATATGCCGCCCTTCTCTGGAGACTCAGGGCGGCTTACAGTACGTTGAGCAATAGCCTTCATACTTTTGTATATTTATACAAAGTCAGCTTATTGCCCCCACAATCTGGATCCTCATTTCACCTACCTTAGAAAGGATGGAAGGCTGAGTCAACCTTGAGCCTGGTGAGATTCGATCTTACTTTAATTGCAGGCAGCTGGTGTTAAATTACAGTGCTTCTGTCTGTTGAGCTAAACCAGGCTCATTATACCCACAATGTCAGTGCAGTGTGTTTTGTAGTACAGTTGTTTTCAAACCATACCCTTTCCTCGTGTAAAAAAGTGAGGAGAATAAAACTGAATTACATAATAATAGAATTGGAAGGTACCTTGGAGGTTTTCTAGTCCAATCCCCTTCAGACAAAGGACTATCCAATATCTTCTTTAAAATCCTTCTGTGATGGAGTACTCATAACTTCTGAAGGCAATCCGTTCCACCGATTGTCAGGAATTTTATCCTTAGTTCTACGTTGGATCTAGTCTCTATCCATTCCTTCTTGCCTGTTCTCAGGTGCTTTAGAGAATAGGTTGACTGCCCTCTTCTTTGTGGCATCCCCTCAAGTACTGAAACATTGCTATCATGTCACCCCAGTCCTTTTTTCATTATACTGGATGTATCCAGTTTAATGAAAATGAGTTTAACGAAAAGAGGAAGGAAGGAAGGAAGGAAGGAAGGAAGGAAGGAAGGAAGGAAGGAAGGAAGGAAGGAAGGAAGGAAGGAAGGAAAGAAGGAGGATTAGGGGACTGGAGACTAAAACTTATGAAGAACAATTACAGGAACTGAACATGGCTAGTCTAGTGAAGAGAAGGACTAGGGGAGACATGACATCAGTCTTCCAGTATTTGAGGGGCTGCCAAAGAGAGGAGGGGGTGAAGCTATTTTCCAAAGCAACTGAATGCCAGACAAGGAACAATGGATGGAAACTGACCAAGGAGAGATTCAATCTAGAATGAAGGAGAAATTTTCTGACAGGGAGAACAATCAACCAATTGAACCATTTGCCTTCAGAAGTTGTGGGAGCTTCATCACTTGAGACTTTCAAGAAGAGACTGGACTGCCATCTGTCAGAAATCTTAAGATGTTGGACAACTTCTTTCTTAAGAAGACGTTGGATCACCATTTGTCTGAAGTGGTGTAGGGTTTCCTGCCTAAGCAGGGGGTTGGACTAGAAGACCTCCAAGATCCCTTCCAACTCTGTTATTCTAAATGGTACAGGATCTCCAGCTTGGGCAGGGGATTGGACTAGATGACCCTTCCAGATGACCCTCTGTTAATCTGAAAAGAAACTGAATTGTTCTATATATTTTTTTTTTAGTTTAGAAAACCTCTGTAGTTTTATAATCACAATATCTTAATATGAGATGTCCCTGGGGGTTATTTTCTGGCAGATGTTTCATTGCCCTAATTAGATAACACCATCAGTGTTAAAGTAGCACTAGTTCAGGTAATGAAACCTCTGCAAGAAAGCAAGCAAACTCAGAGCGCATCAAGGACCTACCTCCCTTGTCAACCCTGATTTACAAATATTCTTCTTTATTAAATCTTAATATTTTAAGATTATTTTAATGGCCACTAAAATTTAAAGTGACGGCTTTTCACTTCTTTTTTCTTGCTTCCATATTTCCTTGCTTGCTGGTTATCGAAGCCTGAGAGGCCCTCTTCTAACATGTGGGTTGGAGCCAGGGGTGAAATACTCCCGGTTCGGACCGGATCACCCCCCCATGCCCATACAATCATCAGAGGCTTTTTTTTTTACTTTTAAAAGCATTTTTTTTACAACCTCTTCGGCCAAAAAAATGCTTTTAAAAGTTTTTTAAAAAAGCCTTTGATGATCGCATCACCCAGCTGGGATCGTCAAAGGCTTTTAAAAGAAAAAAAGCCTCTGCTGATCAGGCAACTCAGCTGGGATCGTCAGAGGCATTTAAAAGAAAAAATCCTTTTTTTTCTTTTAAATGCCTCTGACGATCCCAGCTGAGTTGCCTGATTGGCAGAGAAGCCTCTGCCGATCAGGCAACTCAGCTGGGATCGTCAGAGCCTTTTGAAAGCATCCTTTTACAACCTCTTCGCTGAAGAGGTTGTAGAAAAAATGGTTTTAAAAGTTAAAAAAAAAGCCTCTGATGATTGCGTGGCTCAGCTGGGATCGTCAAAGGCTTTTAAAAGAAAAAAATCCCTTTTTTTTCTTTTAAATGCCTCTGACGATCCCAGCTGAGTTGCCTGATCGTCAGAGGCTTTTTATCAGGCAACTCAGCTGGGATCGTCAGAGCCTTTTGAAAGCATTTTTTTACAACCTCTTCGCCAAAGAGGTTGTAGAAAAAATAGTTTTAAAAGTAAAATAAAAAATAAAAAATTGGCCATGCCCACGCAGTCACATTACCCCCCCACACCACCAAGCCACACCCACAGAACCGGTAGTAAAAAAAATTAGATTTCACCACTGGCTGGAGCACTTTCTTCATCCCGTGGACATAGGCACCATGGAAAAACACCGAATGCATATACTGTACCAAGGTGATTATGCAGCATGCTTGCAAAAAATATGACTCAATTAGTTACAGTGCTCTGAACATTGATTTCATTTGGGAAAGCAGCAACAAATCTAACAATTTGTGGGTGGGAAAAAACCAGTTAGATACATCTCGGCTGAGATATTTATGTAGACCCATCAAATGGACACAAAGAGGCCTCTGGAATGTTCTTTTGCAAATTCTTCAGCGTCCTTGTTATTCAAACTGTGCAACTGACTTTGCACACTAGCATAAACCAACTAGGTCCCCGTGTCACCATATGAGGTGGCTGGAAAAAATAACCGAATTTGCTATCCGTAAATGTAGGAAGGAACTGGTATCTCTGAACGCGTTTGTGATCTGAAGGCTAAAAATAGCAAAGATCTCAGGGTTCAGATCTCTATAACCCCCTGAGAAAAGCTGTGGTAGCAGCCATCAACACATCGCCTTGAGATAAATTTGTTTTTATTACAATATTTCCTCAAGGTATCATTTATCCTTTTCTCACCTATGAACATAATCCTGGCTAACCGGGGCCCATTCTTAGTTGCATAATACTCATCCGGATATCGGCTCAATTATTTCTACCCCTAATTAATCTGTCTGGCTGTAGCTTGAAATTTGAAAATACGAATTCTTATTGACCACAGAGCTGAAAAATAAAAGGAATACCTTTCTGTCCTCATAAATGTTTCTCAGAAAATGATACCCCTATTTTATTTGTAACAGAAGACCCACCATCCATAAATTTCAAACCTGACGTTCCTGATGAATTGGGATGATAGATTTGGTTAGATTGGTGACAGGTCAATCAATCAATCCTTTATTATGGTCAGAATTAAAAATTAAAACATGTGAAAGAACAGAACATTACAATGAGTGGTGAGATCATTAAGAGTGTCCACAGTCTGCCTTCTTTTTTTTTGGTTACATATGCTAACTTTTTCACAAAAGAAATAGAGAAAGAAAAAAAAGAAAAAGAAAGAAAGAAAGAAAGAAAGAAAGAAATTTGAAAGAAAGAAAGAAAGAAATTTGAAAGAAAGAAAGAAAGAAAGAATGAATGAAGGAAGGAAAGAAAGAAAGGGAAAGAAAGAAAAAAAGGATTCAGCTAATTTATATGATAATTTAAAAACTTTAAAAGAACTGTTTCTGTTTAAGTTATCTATTTTCAAATTAGAGTACATTCAATGATATTATTATGTAACATACGAATGCCAGTTCAAAATATAACACATATAGAAATAATGTGATGATTTCTTTTTCCAAAAAAGTGAACTTGGTGGGTGTGGCAGGGGAAGGATACTGCAAAATCTCCATTCCCACCCCACTCCAGGGGAAGGATATTGCAAAATCTCCATTCCCACCCGACTCTGTGGCCAGCCAGAGGTTGTATTTGCCGGGTTCTCTGAACTACTCAAAATATCCGCTACCGGTTTTCCAGAACCTGTCAGAACCTGCTGGATTTCATCCCTGGATGCTTTTCAGTAAAAAGTTAGCCTTTGAATTGCTTAAAATGCAGCAACTAAAGCACCATGACATGATTAGAAATTATACCCTAGAATTTGATTTTTCATTCCTACCTTCCTGGACGGAAACTAAACATTACTCATCAGAAAATCAATACAAATTACTTGACGTGATGCTTGTCATAAAATACAGAACGGGTTTATTGTTTCTTAATAAAAACATGTCACCTAAAATGGCAAGTCCGTTGCAAGGGAATTGCTGAATAATTGAAGCATTCAGATTCTGCCAGCTTGAAAACCTTTGGTATATAAAAAGGGGTCTCCTCAAATGCACCCACAAAATTACTAGAGTGCCTTACTAAGGTTCCCACAGATAATCATTTCTACCCAATCTAACAGCCACTAAATGATGGAGGAGAAATTCTGAAGGGTTCCAGCGTGAGATTTTAACACACGTGGGTGCAATATTTTAAATCAACACTGTTGCAAACTCAGTTCCAGCAAGCAGGCATTTGAAATTCTCAGCCATGCCAGGCTGAAGTAACAAGACGCTAACAAGATAAATAAAAGCGTTAACAGAGGAATTGCTAAGCCTTTACAATTAGACCACGGAACTCAAGGTATTGTTGATAGCGGTCTAGAAAAAATATCAATTCAAGTGATCGGTTTAGGTATTTAATCCAAAGGACCCATTATATACAGTACACGGGTATGACTTCATCCTCAACACCTCTTTAATATGTATTTGAGTTACCCCAATCGGTAAAGGTAACCTAATCAATCCCATTGACTGCTATGGGTTATTGTTTGATGTATTCATAACTATAATAATACACGGATTGACTACTGCAACGCTCTCTACATGGGGCTGCCCTTGAGGACCACTCGGAGGCTTCAGCTGGTGCAAAATGAAGCCGCGCGGGTTGTGATGGGAGAATCCCGATACTCCCATGTTACACCCCTCCTGCATGGTTTGCATTGGCTACCGGTTGCCCTCCGGGTGAGATTCAAGGTGCTGGTGTTGACCTATAAAGCCCTACATGGTTTAGGACCAGGATATTTGGTGGACCACCTACAGCCAGCAACAACATCCCATCGCCCGGTTCGTGCCCATAGAGAGGGCCTACTCAGGGTGCCGTCGGCTAGACAGTGGCGGCTGGCGGCCCCCAGGGGTAGAGCCTTCTCGGTTGGGGCGCCCACCCTCTGGAATCAACTCCCCTTGGAGCTCTGACTAGCGCCTGACCTTCGCACCTTCCGCCGGGAATTAAAAACTTGGCTTTTCAAATCCCTTGACCTGGTCTGATGATGGGGTTTTAGGGTTTTAATGGGTTAATTTTAAATTTTTTAGATTTTAGTCTTTATTTTTATTGTGGCTTGTGTTTTATTGTTGTGAGCCTCCCTGAGTCCATTGTGAGATAGGGCGGCATATAAGCCGAATAAAATAAATAAATAAACAAATAAATAAATAAATAAACAAACAAACAAATAAATAAATAAATAAATAAATAAATAAATAAATAAATAAATAAATAAATAAAGTGGCCATTCAAAAGAAAAGCTTGATTGGATAGAATCCCAGCCTTCTTGAAGCTTCTTCTGTTTTGGAACTCATCAATAGACCAAGCTGAGGTCCAGAGTTCATTGAGTCCTGGTCACCTGTCCAAACAAAGACCTTTTTGGGGGGGGAAATGTTCCTTCAACAAAATGTTGGACAACATCAAAGTGGTAATGAAAGAGAAGTGGTAATGAATGGGGAGATTATTTAAAAAAAATATTTTACGATTTTACGATTTTACGATTTTACGATTTTACAATTTTACAATTTTACAATTTTACAATTTTATGATTTTATTTTATTATTTATTATTTTATTTTTTAATTTAATTTAATTTTATTATTATTTTATTTATTTTGCACCCATCTCCCAGTTTGGCTACTCTGTTTGATTTATAACAATAAAACAGGAAAAAAAATTGATAAAAATGTTGACATAACAATAGCAAAGAAATAATAATAAACAATAATAAGGAATAAAAAGGAATAAAAATAAACAATGGAAATATAATGCTATGAAATTTAAAAAGATGGGTGGAAGGCAACCAGGAAGCACAGGAGGAAAGTGAGGTAAGCTACTGAGTCCATAATAGTAATGCTCAGGAACAAAATATCATAAAGTATAACTTGTAAATGTATCTTTTTATCCTTGATGGCGTAGTGGTTAGAATGCAGTCTTGCAGGCTAATTCTGCCAATTGCTAGCAGTTCGATCCTGAACAGCTAAAGGTTGACTCAGCCTTCCATCCATCTGAGGTGGGTAAAATGAGGACACAGATTGTTGGGGGCTCCTGAGTGAGAAATAACATCATAACTACATAGTATGATGGACTGCAGGGCTGGTGCAATGTGTAACATGTTCACACTGGTGCAAAAGGACTGGGTGTTTTGTTAACATGATTTATCGGGTTAGGGATTTTCTGTCTTCACTGTGAGTTGTATTGTGTTTGGGGTGTGTGTGCACTGAGGGAGCTCAACCAATCTCATTGTACATATGTTGTGCACTGACAATAAATATTTTTGAATTTTTGAATTTTTTTTTGAATATGCTGACTCCGTAAACCACTTAGAGAGAGCTGTAAAAGCACTATGAAGAAGTATACATCTAAGTGCTATTGCTATTCTCCATGGTTGAATCTTTGCTCCTGTACAACAAATCTGATTTTTATATTTGCACATTTGCTTAAAAAAACACACCATGAATATAGGAGCTGTATGTGCACTGTTGTTTTCTAAAAAGAATAAGGTATTCCTAATATGTCATTCCCCATGCAACTTTCTAAGATGTACACTTAACACTAGGTTTTATATTCCTTGTTTGTACTTAGTTTTTTTCCAAATATATTCAGATTCAAACTTCCACACTTAGATATTTTTTTTATCCTGCATTCATTATATATATATATATATATATATATATATATATATATATATATATATATACGTTTTTCTTCTAGCCAGGTTTTCCCTACGTAACCAAGGTTTTTTGTAGCTCCAGCTCAGTAGAATCTAGAAGAAAAACACACATAAACCCTACGAAGAAGTAAGAAAATTGATACTGTACCTTTACAGGGAGGATACATAAGATATGGGTGTGGCCTACTGATGAAAGCAAACGAGCTAGAAATGGATCTATTTAGGTCTCCTGCCTAGCAGTTAGAGCTTGCTAGCTGTTAGAAAGGAAAAAAGCCCAGAACCGAGTAGATGTGATTCTACTGAGCTGGAGCTACAAAAAACCTTGGTTACGTAGGTAAAACCTGGCTAGAAGAAAAACGCACATAAACCCTACGAAGAAGTAAGAAAATTTATATATATATATATATATATATATATAAATATATATATATATATATTTCTTTTTCTTTCTTTTTCGTAGGCTTTTATGTGCATATTCTTTCTAGCCAGGTTTTACCTACGTAAGCTAGGGCTGCACATCATAACTTACGTAGGTAAAACCTGGCTAGAAAGAATATGCATATATCTATCTATCTATCTATCTATCTATCTATCTATCTATCTATCTATCTATCTATCTATCTATCTATCTATCTATCTATCTATCTCCAGGCAGAAAACATATCAAATACTCCTTCCTCCCCCTATTTTTATTTATTTATTTTTATTTATTTATTTATTAGATTTCTATACCACCCTACTCCCGAAGGACTCTACAACCTGTCAGGTGGATTGGTCTGAGAGAGAACGACCGGCCTAAAGTCACCCAGCTGGCTTTCATGCCTTAGGCAGCACGAGTACTCACATTCAGAAGTGGTATTCAGCTGGATTGGACCGGTTCGCCTGAATTGGTAGCAGAAATCGTAGGTGGACCTGCCCACTCGCCCCGGCTCTATGCCATCCTATTTAGGCATGATTTTGAGGCGGAGCGCATGCACGGAAGGTGCACAAGCCAGCAAAGCACATGCACAGAAGGCCGGGGGCATGCATGGATGTGTGCGCACTCACATTTGCAAACCTGTAGGGAAAGTAAGTGAAAATACCACCCCTGCTCACATTCTTCCACTTTTTAGCTTTAACCACTAGGCCATTGTTTCTTAACATTGGCAAGATTAGGATGGGTGGACTTTAATTTCATGCTGGCTGGAGCATTTTGTGGCTTAAAGTCTTAAAGTTGCCAAGGTTGAGAAAGTAGACCAAACTAGTTCTCCGTGTTTCTTTTCCACCCAAAAAAATGACAGAGGCCAAGAAATTCAATTTCCTGCTGCTGTCCATGCTCTGCTAAAGCCTGCTTAAGTGGATCTGAGTAATTTGTGTAAAATGAAATCTGTGTTGTGTTTCTTCACTGTGCCTGTTTTGAATTGGCAATAGAAACAAACAAACAAGATAATAATGGCTTGTCTTAAATTCCGCAGGAGAGGGACCACAGTCCAAACAATTTCTTTCCGTAATTGAAAATTATATGCGTGTGGTTAGAAATTTGCTTCCAAATAAATGCCCATACAATGTCAGATGGAATGTATTTAAATTAGTTTGGATCATGCCTACACGACTGGCAGTGGAAAGCAACGTAAAAATTAAAGAAAAAGCCATATAAGGAATTGTTTTTGTTTTAGTAAATATTATTTCACAAAGAAACCACCCAGATATTTTGTTCCCAGCTATATCCGCTGTGCAAATTGGCATTCCAGCTGAAATGTAAGCAATATTATGTGAGACCTACCTACAAGGTATATCTACTATGTTTTCCTGAAAATAAGATCCTGTTTTATATATATTTTTTTCCATGAAAAAAGGCACCAGGCCTTATTTTCGGGGGGGGGGATGTCATCCACTGACTCACCTTACTTGCATGCATTGGCCATGGCCTCTTTTTCTATGTCAGAGGCTTGCAGGAACTTTTTTCTGAAGATGCAAAGTTTTCCTGAAGGCCTCTGCAGCTGATAGCCGAGCTCTGGGTTGATCTGGAAAAAGAAATGGGCTGGTAAGGCAGATATCAGGATATACGAGGCCTGGCTGCAACTGTCCGAAGGTAAGTAGTAGGGCAGCTCCACCCCCCCCTTCCTCACCCTAGCTTAATTTTTTATCCATGCACCCTGGAGTGGGAGGGGTATTAATTAGGGCTTATTTTGTGGTAGGACTTATATTGGGTGCACGTGTAAAAATCAAGCTAGGACTTACATTCTGAGTAGGTTAAATTTTTGGGAAAACACAATATATTGTTTTCCTGGGCATTCATATCTGTGCAAATCAACTTATAAAACTATTCCTTTTTCTGATACAGGTGCACTGTACACTCATCCCATGGCTGAGGAATTTTGGGAAATGAGGTCCACAAGTCTTAAAGTTGCCAATCTCTGTGGAAACCATGGTATTACCTGTAACAGAAGATGAAGCAAATATCTGGAGCCCTATCTTCCAAAACATAGTCAAAATAATCTCTAGATTATAGCACTGCGGCATGAGCATGCTAAGAGTTAAGTCAAGGTTGTAGTAGTCCTTGGGTATCATTTTACAATCAAGTATTACCATTGTTTAGTTCTGAAATATGTGGGTCAGAGAAGGATAGACTTGAAATAAGGAAAGGAAAGGAAAGGAAAGGAAAGGAAAGGAAGGAAGGAAGGAAGGAAGGAAGGAAGAAAAAAAGAAAGAAGGAGGGAAGGAAGGAAGGAAGGAAGGAAGGAAGGAAGGAAGGAAGGAAGGAAGGAAAGAAAGAAAGAAAGAAAGAAAGAAAGAAAGAAAGAAAGAAAGAAAGAAAGAAAGAAAGAAAGAAAGAAAGAAAGTTCTTTCTACTTTCTTCTTCCATCCCATCATTTAAAACTCAGCATTCATGGTGGCCACTTCTGACCATCTGCTACATGCTGAAAGTCTAAATTCTGTTCTTTGTGCTGTGGGAAGCCCCGCCTCACTCTTAGAAGAATGAAATATTTTGAGGAATATTAAAAAGGCAGAAGATTATATTTTCCCAAAGGGAGAAATGGAGAAACATGGTGTTTTTTGTTTTTTTTTTGAGGCAGAAAGCAGCCCCCACCTTCCTTAATAGTCCACAGCAGATGCCAGCACTTAAGAGATAAAGAGCTTATTGAAAGAGAAGACAAATATCTGGATAGCTTTATTCATAGGTAAAGCAAATACTGCAGACAGAAATTCATTCAAGACAGGATATTTTTCGAAACCCCTTGCAACAAAGTTTGAACAAAGGCAGAATGGTAGGATTAGAAGCAAGCCCCCTCCTCCAAGATCCAACAGGACGAAAGCCATTAAGCTACAATAGGAATTGCCCAACACCCTTTCAGAACCCAAGCCTCTTCATCGCATCACCCCAGAGCAGTCCAATTTTCAACCAAATTAGCTCAGACAAGCACCTAGGATTTGCATTTCCTCTTTTGCCTATAGAGCCAGCTATAACCCCTACCGACCATAAGGAAGGTTGAGCACCAAAGAATTGAGGCCTTTGAACTCTGGTGGTGGAGAAGACTCCTGTGAGTCCCTTGGACTGCAAGGCGATCAAATCGGTCAGTCCTAGATGAGATCAACCCTGACTGCTCTTTAGAAGGCCAGATCCTGAAGATGAAACTCAAATACTTTGGCCACCTAATGAGAAGGAAGGACTCACTGGAGAAGAGCCTAATGCTGGAACGATTGAGGGCAAAAGAAGAAAGGGACGGCAGAGAACAAGGTGGCCGGATGGAGTCACTGAAGCAGTCGGTGTGAGCTTAAATGGACTCCAGAGGATGGTAGAGGACAGGAAGGCCTGGAGGAACGTTGTCCATGGGGTAGCGATGGGTCAGACATGACTTCACAACTAACAACAACAACAAATAACCCCACATGACCCCATAGGGATCTGACAACAGATCAGTAGAATACATGTTCTTACACAGGAACAGGAAGCTCAAATGCAAAGTCCAGAGAAGGTATATCTCCCCCCACTCTCAACTCCATTTTGTCAGCTGCCCAGAACCACAAACCCATGTGGTTCTGCTTCATCAATAAACCATCTTTCCAATCAGCCTCCATGTTTCCAGTGTCTTTCTCCCATCTTGGAACTGAGCCAGATGGATATTTCTTCTTCTACAGCGCCATCAGAGGAAAAGACGAGCTCTGATTCAAAACGATGTCCAGATCTTCTCATCTTCATTTAGTGCCTTTCTTGGAACGTTGGAACAAGTTTTAGGCTTGTTTCATTTGCATTGATTTAATATTTGAAAGGGACTTGTTGACATTTATGACTCACTTCATCCAGTAATTATGACTTTTTTTCAGGCTGCCAAAGCATCTGTTTTCCATCTGACAATCAGTGTCAGCAGCTGATCACATCAGAATGGCTGGAGTTCTGTGTCAGAAAATTAATTTATTCCTGGAGAACCGTTATTGATCATGACAGGCAGCTAGTGTGTGGTTTCTAACACAGGCAATCCCATCAATGGAATTGGGGAAGAAGAAGAAGAAGAAAAAAAAAAACAATTTGCTACGTCAAGTAAAAAGGGGTCAGAAAAGGCTAGTTTTAAAAGTTGGAGTAATGAGAAACTCGGTGAATCATTATTCCAATAAAAATTTCAGGAATGCGTGAGAGGATTTCCATTCAGTCTGTGACAAACCACTATACAGAGCCCTTTTTTTTAAATGAACTCAATTAGGAGGCTTAATATTCCATTACAATATTCCATTATAAGGAAGTCTCAGGAATGGGGGAGTGGGGGAGATAGATATTATCCTCTTCAGGGTTGGTATTCACTTACCTTCCCTACTGGTTTGCAAATGTGAGCGTGCGTGGGCAGGCCCACCCACAGTTTCTACTACCAGTTCCGGAGAACTGGTCTGAACCGGCTGCATACCACCTCTGATCCTCTTATATCGACAGAGTAAGTTGCACTGGACAACAATTTTCTTCAAAAGTCTTGATTCCTAAAAGAAACTTTGGATGATTTTGATAGACCCCTTCAAGCTGAACACAAATACAATTTCAGAGTGACTGAATAGCAACAGCAATATTTATTTATTATTTATTATTTATTTATTTATTTATTTATTTATTTATTTATTTATTTATTTATTTATTTATTTATTTATTTATTTATTTATTTATTGGTTCAATTTATATGTCGCCCTTTTCCGGAAACTCAGGGCGGCTTACAATGCGTTAAGCAATAGCCTTCATACTTTTGTATATACCTGCTTAGTAGGGCTTTCGCCCCCCCCCCCCATAGCGGTGTTCTTTTTTATACAAAGTCAGGTTTTACCTACCTCGAAAGGATGGAAGGCTGAGTCAACCTTGAGCCACTGAAGATCAAACTTCTGGCAGCCGGCAGAATACTGCATTCTAACCACTGTGCCACCACAGCTGAATAGCAATAGCACTTAGACTTATATACTGCTTCACAGTGCTTTGCAGCCCTTTCTAAGCAGTTTACAAAGTCCGCATATTGCCCCCAATAATTTGGGTCCTCATTTTACCCACCTCGGAAGGATGGAAGGATGAGCCTGGTGAGATTTAAACTGCCAAATTGCAGGCAGCTAGCAATCAACTGAAGTAGCCTGCATTATTGCATTCTAACCACTGTACCATCGTGGCTCAGTGAATCTCCTAGGAATCTTGGGAAATATGAAATTAACTTTGAATGACTGTAATGTACTTAATCACACGATGTTTCCAACATGCTGCATGAGTTCAACAGGGCTAAAGGTTTTTTTTTACTGCTGATTTTCATCTGTACTCAGTGTCCAATGCATCTTGTTGCAATGTCCAACAAAAATCAGCCAACATTGATGGATTGATACCATTGATACTCATGCCCTGATACCATTTTTTTTCTCACTGTGGCAATGTCATGTTGAAACCTTTCATCATATTCATCGTTGGCTGCACCTAGATTTTTGGGAAAGAAATCCAAGTATATGCAGAAAATGAATCTTCAGTGACATGTTGCACTTCATGGTCTTATATTCTGTGAGACGTTTGTCAACCACTTGAATGTAATGTGGTTGTTGCCAAGAAAATTCTCAATGACATCCTTGAATGCTTTCCAGATGATTTTCTCTGATCCCACTAACAGATCTTTCAACCTCTTGTCATTGATGATATACAGTATCTGATCTTGGACCAACAAAAATGCCTTCCTTAATCATGGCATCAACTATTCTTGGAAACATCTGTTTCAAATAACTAAAGTGGTTCATCACTTTCACAGAATTTTTCATCAGTCCAATATGAATCTTTAATATAAAGGAAAATGACTAATCACATAATATTCTTTCAAGTTCTCCATTGTGTGAGAACTTATAGCAGTATTTCCCCAAATACATTAATTCTTTCCCATCTTTAGTGCTTTACTATTAAAACTTGTTATTAAAGACATATAAGGTAAAGGTTCCCCTCGCACATATGTGCTAGTCGTTCCCGACTCTAGGGGGTGGTTCTCATCTCCATTTCTAAGCCAAGGAGCAGTACTGCCCAAAGATGTCTCTGTGGTCATGTGGCCGGTATGACTAAATGCCGAAGGAGCACGGAACGCTGTTACCTTCCCACCAAAGTGGTCCTTACTTTCCTACTTGCATTTTTTACCTGCTTTCGAACTGCTAGGTTGGCAGAAGCTGGGACAAGTAATGGGAGCTCACTCTGTTCCACGTCGCTAGGGATTCGAACCACTGAACTGCCGACCTTTCTGATCAACAAGCTCAAAGTCTTAGCCGCTGAGCCACCGCATCCCTTAAAGACATATAGTTGACACCAATTCGGAAGATATCCATAAATCCCTATTCATTTAGACCCAGCGTTAATAGGAGCCACTGGGCTCCTGTGTACTATAAGACTTCTAGAGAACATGAAAGACTGGGGGAATGAGGAGAAGATTTAGTAAACTATAGGACTAGCATCTGTCAGATAGTGTTCCAAAATCTTTAATAAACTTATCTAGAATTCTTAAACATGAAAAGTGCCAGTGCTACACATGAATTGAGTATGCATCCCTAGAACACAACAGAATTCTCTGCAGTGTGTGGGTTTGCCACAGCAGATGTTTAGTGTTCTCATAGGATGCATTAAGATGGTACAATATTTTCAAGAAAAAAAGTTTTCAAACACTTGATGTTGGAAACTGTAAAGGAAGAGCCTGTGACTCGGGGAATAATTTTATTTGCTGTGTTAACAGTGTTGTGTTGTCTACATTTCAAGAAAAATGTGGAGGCCCCTTCTTGATTGAAATATCTCATTTAAATGGAAGTGGGAAAGAGTTCTGTAGAGATTATTATGTTTCTTCCAGGGTCTTTGGCCATACCCATTTTTCTCTAAAATAAGTCTATGATGAATGTTTGACCACTTTAGTCAAACATTCCAGGAATTCTGAAGGTCCATTGGTCAGTTTTTCTTGTCCCAAAGGTGCTTTTTCAGGAGGCAACTTGCTTTCTTGTTTTTTCTTTGAAGACACTTCACTTCTCATCCAAGAAGCTTCTTCAGCTCTGACAGAATAGTGGGGAATGGAAGGGTTTATATTCAATTTTGCTTAAATCTATAAAGAATCAACTTCAGAAGACAAGGATTCCTCAACCAGGAACAAATCAAGAATTGATTTGGGAGAAGCTTCAGCTTTAAGGGAAAATATGTTTTTCAGAGATCATGGAAGACCTCAATTGATACTTGGAATCCTGAGGGAAGACTCCTTTATCTTAGGTTGCAAGAAGGTGCTACACAGGCACCATTGTGCATTGTAAAACATTTGTCAGGGTTCCAAGTAACACACCCAACGGAATCAAAACTCCAAGCAGGCATGTTCCTCAAAGTATAAATTTACTAGCAGTGGTGGGATTCAGCCAGTTAGCACCTATTCGAGAGAACCGGTTGTTAACTTTCTAAGCAGTTCAGAGAACCAATTGTTGGAAGAAATCTTATTTTGTTTGTTTTCACTTTACAAGGCTAATCCTGTAAGGAAGGCAGGAAGGAAACATTCTGGTATTGTTTCTAGCCTAATCTTTATTGCCCTGCTTACAGAAACTGCCTCTCTATTACATTGTAACAGCTAAGTCGAAGCGCCCATTGACTTAAGTGAGATTGAGTTGACCATGCCCACACGGTCTGTTAAGGAATTCACAGAGCAACCATAGAGTAGCAAGGGTGTGCACATGAAAGCGATTGAGAGCAGTTGTGAATAAACAGCCAACACAGAGATACACTGAGTTGTGTTTACTTTTAGGAAATAGTAATAAGGCACAGTCTAATAAACAGTCCAGGTCACACACAGATAAAGCAGTAGATAGTAAAACAATAATCCAGGGATATTGCAATAACAAAGTCTTCTTACCAGTCGTCATAGTCATACATAATAAACAGTTGCAAACAGTAGCAAACACAGCAAAGAGTAGTAATGATCAGCAAAGAGCAATAATGGTCAGCAAAGAGAAACAAACCATGTTTCAAGCTCCCTCTTAAGGACATTGGCTACAGAGTTAACCAATCAGGACACAGTATGATGCAATACAGCAATACAGTCTTAAAGCTATATTGAGGGTTTATACAGTATATTCCCAACCCAACAAGTTAGGTAATTATCATTTCCTAACACGGTCACATGACCACCTAGCCATGCCTACCCAGCTGGTCATTAGGGCAGAGAACCGGTTGTTAAATTATTTGAATCCCACCACTGTTTATTAGGCATGTCATATTGGCACATCTGGGGAAACCTGACTCTAAACCCCACTCAGGTTTTCCCCTACTTAAAAATAAAGTTTTCTTTCTCCTGCCCATGGAGTCCATCACATGGTCCAATCAGTTCACAGTCAAAGAATCACTTGGTCTCAGATCCCACCACCTTGCACCTGGTGGGTTCTCAGAAGAAATAATTTTATTTTGGCTACAATCCCCCAGTGATCTCTTCCTCCCCCTCCTGTTCCCACAGCTTAATTCATCTCCACTGTGGCAGCCAGGGGGGAAATGGCTCCAGAGCGGACAACATTTTTCTTTCTTTCAAATCCAAAGAGCTCCTCAAACCTTGAAGAAATAGAAAATTGGATAACAGAGTTGGAAGGGACCTTGGAGGTCTTCTAGTCCAACCCCCTGCTTAGGCAGGAAACCCTACATCACACCAGACAACTGGTTATCCAATATCTTCTTAAAAACTTCCAGTGTTGGAGCATTTACAACTTCTGGAGGCAAGTTGTTCCACTGATTAATTGTTCTCACTGTCAGAAAAATTCTCCTTAGTTCTAAGTTGCTTCTCTCCTTGATTAGTTTCCACCCATTGCTTCTTGTCCTTCCCTCAGGTGCTTTGGAGAATAGCTTGACTCCTTCTTCTTTGTGGCAGCCCCTGAGATATTGGAACACTGCTTTCATGTCTCCCCTGGTCCTTCTTTTCATCAAACCAGATATACCCAATTCCAGAAACCATTTTCCATATGTTTTAGCCTCCAGTCCCCTAATCCTCTTTGTTGCTTTTCTCTGGACTCTTTCTAGAGTCTCCACATCTCTTTTACATCGTGGCGACCAAAATTGGATGCAGGATTCCAAGTGTGGCCTTACCAAGGCCTTATAAAGTGGCATTAACACTTCACATGATCTTGATTCTATCCCTCTGTTTATGCAGCCCAGAACTGTGTTGGCTTTTTTTGGCAGCTGCAGCAAATGGCTGGCTCATATTTAAATGGTTGCCCACTAGGACTCCAAGATCCCTCTTACAGTTACTACTAAACCTAATAATGCATAAACCCATGGACCCTATTGTTTGGTCTACATAGTGTTAGAGTTAAATTCCAGAGATTCTGTAGCCTTTCCAATGAGGACATGTATAGTCTGCTCTTCAGATTTTTCTCCTGAACAAATGGTGCGCTGCAATTAAAATGGCTACATAAAGATAATTTTACATGGAGGCAACCCAGATGCTGCGCTCTCATTAAAGATTTAAATGCGCTCAACTTTAGATGTAGCGAACGGTGACATTAATTGGACAGATTGCATTGCACTGATGAATGGAGACAATTGCACTGGGGAATTTGAGGAGAGCTGCATTGCCTTCACACCAAGTTTGCAAGCTTAACATGTGAGGCTGGGTGCACAGATGGAGCTGTGTCATGCCTGGTGACCTTGTATCATTTGATTATCAAAGAGCATGGTATGCAATGTTAGATGATCTGAGCTTGGTAGAGCTTTTGATATCATGCCTCAGGAATGGACACTGAATGACAATTTGGGATGCCAGTCAGATGGAGCAAGGCTAATTTTCAGCTGAAGACTGAGGGGGAAAAAAGGAACATAATGAAAAGTCAGTCATGATTATGCTGCACCACATAATTGCTGCAGGTCCACCCCAGCTCATTTTTTCCCCTCTCATAATTATTAAGCCTTTGAAATATTGCCTCTCTTAAATCTTGAACACACAAAGGTACTTTCGCTGTGGGTGTGGAAGGCTTTAGATCTTAGCTAGGATTTCAAATTGCCTATTTTTCAATAGTAGTAGTAGTAGTAGTAGTAATACCATGTTCCCCTGGAAATAAGACTGGGTCTTATATTTTTTTGCCACCAAAAAAGGCACCAGGTCTTATTTTTGGGGGTGGGGGGACTTTGACTCACCTCACTTGCATGCATTGCTTTTACCTCCTTTCTCCTGTCAGAGGCCTTCAGGAACCTCTTTGGCCAGCAAGGCCAGCAAAGCTCTCCTGAAGGCCTCTGCAACCAATAACAGCTCTGGATGAATCTGGAGCTTTGTTATTGGCTGCAGAGTATTTCAGGAAAGCCTTGCCAGCTGCAGAAGAAATGAGCCGGCAAGGCAGGTGTTGGGGTGTGCGAGGCCTGGCTGCAACTGTTCTAAGGTAAGTAGTAGCGCAGCTCCACCCCATCTTCACCCTAGCTTAATTTTTACCAGTGCACCATGGAGTGGGTGGGGTCTTAATTGGGGCTTATTTTGGGGATAGGGCTTACATTGGGTGCACATGTAAAAATCAAGGTAGGACTTACTTTCAGAATAGGTTGTATTTTCGGGGAAACACGGTAGTATTCTAAGAGTACAAGGCAGTTTATATGTGTTGTGGCTCCATTGCCTGAGCCTGAGCTATCGACAGATGCAGACTCTGAGAGTGAGGGAGAGGAGTTGGCAAGGCCTCCCTCTCCAGGACCCTCCTCTCTGGCAATGCCTCCGGAGGACACCGAAGGCCAAAAGATAGGCTCAGAGCCAAGCACGTCTCCTCAGCCACAGGTGGACAGTGACAAAGGAGAAAAGTGCTGGCTGGACTCTCGCCAGAGGCGCAGGGAGAAGCGTGCACAGCAGAGGGGAAGGTGTGCCAGAGATTAGCTGAGTCACTGGACCACACCCCACAGGGTATAAATGTGGGTGTGGTGGCCGGTTCAGTTTGTGATGAGCAAAAACTGGAAATACTCCATGATCTCTGCTTTACTGGACTTTGCCTGCTTTATCGGACTGCATTTGGATTAATCTTTGTTTTGTGTGAGTAAAGTCTGAATTGGCAGCTAGCCACTGGGTTGCTGCCAGCTTTATCATCAAAGGGTTTTTTCATGTGGTTTATTAACTCCGGGCCGTCTGTGGGGGTGTGTGCGTGGTACGGGGACAGAACAATATGATGGATCTCCCTATTTCCAAACAATGATAAATGACCTTAGTTACAATATGGATTTGGTTGTAGAAGAAGAGCTGGGTGGTGGTGTTAAGTGCATCAGCAGCTTAGAATCCTTTTGTTGTCACAAACAGTCCAAATCCAATTGTCCTGATTTTCATTGACCTTGGCCAACTGAACTTTCATTGATCAGATTCTTGTGTACAGACTTGAATAAATCTTCTGTGCTCCACCTTAACAGATGGTCCTGATTTTATCCTCCTCCCTACATAGGAGACAATCTAGATTAATGTCAAGTGAAAAAGATCAGGACTTCGATCATTTGTGGCAACACAAGGACTCTAAGCTGATGACATGTTTAACTCTTCCCTCTGGCTTTCTTGTTCTACTCCTACATTGGTGGCCGCTCTGATCCATCTCCAATATCTTGCTACTTTATACAGCAAGTAGTAAGACTTATTTGCTTTACTTTTCACATTTACTATATCATTCTGACTGTTCTCTGGGAGACTTAGGAAATGAGCATCATTCTTTTCTTCCTCTTTTTTATCCTTACAACAATATTTCAGAAAAGTCAGGTTGGCTTCATATGTTGTTTGAAGTCATAACTTAATATAGAAATTTGCTTTCTTGTGGTGTAGTGTATTTTCAAAGCTGCCCAATAGTGGTTTACTCATTCACGATTAACAAAATTCTGCATGTTTCATGAACCTTTCCAACTTTGACTAACCCAAGGTCACTGAACACAAATAAGATGTTGAGTTTCTCCAGTACTGTTCCAACATTTTAATCCGAATAGTTCTTTGGCTATTTGTATAAAGAAAAAATATAACATTATCAAAATCTAGTTTTGTTTATTCATGCTGTTTGCATCCACTTTTCTCCAGGACTTCACAATGACATACATAAAACACTTAACTGCCATCTTTGTCCATAATAGCCTGTTAATAATAATCTGTGGACTCTTGAGCTATGAAATAAAAATAAATTAAAACCCCCAGGATTTGAAAAAAAGAGTGGTATAAATTCTATGCCACCTCTCTAACCTGCTCAGCATTTTGTAACTGAGTCTAATGGCAATTTAGTTAGGAGGAAATGGCTTAGGGCAGTGTTTCCCAAACTTGACCCTTTGAAGATGTATGGACTTCAACTCCCAGAATTCCTCAACCAGGCATACTGGTTGGGGAATTCTGGGAATTGAAGTCCATGCATCTTAAAATAGCCAAGTTTGGGAAACACTGGTTTAGGGAATGGAATGGAATAAGAATAGAATAGAATAGAATAGAATAGAATAGAATAGAATAGAATAGAATAGAATAGAATAGAATAGAGAGTTGGAAGGGACCTTGGAGGTCTTCTAGTCCAACCCCCTGCTTAGGCAGGAAACCCTACACCACTTCAGACAAATGGTTATCCTTAAAAACTTCCAATGTTGGAGCATTTACAACTTCGGGAGGCAAGTTAATTAATTGTTCTAACTGACAGGAAGTTTCTCCTTAGTTCTAGGTTGCTTCTCTCCTTGATTAGTTTCCACCCATTGCTTCTTGTCCTGCCCTCAGGTGCTTTGGAGAATAGCTTGACTTCCTCTTCTTTGTGGCAGCCCCTGAGATATTGGAAGACTGCTATCGTGTCTCCTGTAGTCCTTCTTTTCATAAAACTAGACATACCCAATTCCAGCAACTGTTCTTTATATGTTTTGGCCTCCAGTCCTCTAATCACCTTTGTTGCTCTTCTCTGCACTCTTTCTAGAGTCTCAACATTTTTTTTTACATCGTAGTGACCAAAACTGGATGCAGTATTCCAAGTGTGGCCTTACTAAGGCCTTATAAAGTGGTATTAACACTTCATGCGATCTTGATTCTATCCCTAGAACTGTGTTGGTTTTTTTGGCAGCTGCTGCACACGGCTGGCTCATATTTAAGTGGTTGTCCACTAGGACTCCAAAATCCCTCTCACAGGATTCCATGAAGCCATCTACACAAGGGCAGAAGCACTGCTGAAAAGAGATGAAGGGACATTTTGATACCATCTGCAAAAAAATTGTAGAGGGGACAGCATCCAATCTGGTCAAATTGAAAGTCTGGCAAAATCTCACAATTAGAATTAAAAAGAGATAAGATGCCCATTTGAGAAGACTCTATAAACTCTAGGGTTGGGTACTAGGCCTAAACTGGTTTGAAAATCAATATCCCAGATACATTGTTTAAGATGACATTTCCAAGCCCTAATGAACAGAGATTTTCCAAAGACAGTCCTGAGGAATTGAGTTCGTTATTAGTTTTTGTTAGCCAGGTTGATTTAAAACAGTCTCTGAGAACTAGTGGAGCCAGGCCCACAGGGGAAAAAAAAAAATCAATTTCTGCCAGAAATTAAAAAGATACAATCCAGGTTCTGGCACCCACAAAAACTATAAAACAACATGCATCTCGGAACTGAAAACATGGCTCTTATAAATTTGGACTGAAGAGTTTCCAAAATATTAAACTTTGTAAAAATGTAAATCAGAAGACCATAAAGAAGGTGAGGGATGACCTTAGCAAGAAAAAGCTTGCAAGCTGCAGGAATAATATGTGTCCCCTATGAATAGAAGAATCTTAAGACAGTTGTGCAGCTTCTTTGGGCCATAGCTGCCCGATAAGAGACATGTGCGCTCCAAGATAAGGAAGTCTGGAACTGTACCCCAATTACATACCTGCTCTACGGGAGCCCCATTAATTTGCCATTTATACAACCTACTGTTCTGTCATGCAAGCACTAGTAGTTTCTTTCTTTCTTTCTTTCTTTCTTTCTTTCTTTCTTTCTTTCTTTCTTTCTTTCTTTCTTTCTTTCTTCCTTCCTTCCTTCCTTCCTTCCTTCCCTCTTTCCTTCCTCCTCTCCTCTCGTCTCCTTTCCTCCCTTCTTTCTTCCCTTCCCTTCCCTTCTCCTCCTCCTCCTCCTCCTCTTCCTCCCTTTCTTTCTTTCTTTCTTTCTTTCTTTCTTTCTTTCTTTCTTTCTTTCTTTCTTTCTTTCTTTCTTTCTTTTTTGGTAATTTACTACAAGTTGTATTTTTTAACCAAAAAGAAACTAATGCCCTCAATGTCCTTCTCATTCCCATCTGGGAGACCAACAAAATTACTACATCATCTGCATAGAGTAAAGTTGGAATTGTCCCACCTGCTAACATTGGAGATAGGGGATTATATGAAAGAACCTGAATGATTGAACTGATGTACAAATTAAAAAGGGGCTAGAATAGATCCTTGCCTTATCCTCTGGAACCTAGGAAACTGTGACCATCCTAGATCAAGTCAAGTCCAAAACTTCTGGAGAATTCCTGGAAAAATTGGTCCTTAATAGACACAGAAACATAAACAACATCTACAGTAGTGACCACAATTGTGGAAACCTTTTGGGAAAAGTTTATTTTCTAAAACTAGCTAATAACACCACTTTTTTTTGGAGTAGTACCATAAAATTATATATCAATGGAAAAATAATTTTATCAAGAATGTAATGCAATAAATAACATTTATGAAGGTTTTGCTATTAGAATAGCAGTTAGAGTATAAAGATGAAAAGTGAAACATGTAGAAAAAATGAGATATACAAAAATGATCACCATAGAAAAAACGAGAGCTACAAAAGTTATCACAATGTTAGTTAATATTTAGTTGGGTAACATTTAGCATGAATGACGGCCTTACAATGTCTTCCCATGGAGTGAACCAAGTCTTTTACTTCTGCAGCTGCTATAATGTGAAACCAAGATTGAAGGATTGCTTCTATTAACTGGGTTTGATTGCTGGGTCGCTTCTGACTAACCAGTTTCTTTAGTCGGCTCCATAGATTTTCAATTGGGTGAAGGTCTGGGCTATTCCCAGGCCATTCCAGCAGTGGAATAGGATTATCTTGAAACTCAAAAAAGAAAAAGAAAAAAAGTGGTGTTATTAGCCATCAAACCTCAAAAATACACTTTTCCCAAAAGGTTTCCACAATTTTGGCCTCTACTGTACATACTATTTAAAAGAAATAATCAACAAGCCAAAAAGGTAATAGAAACACTTCCCCACCAGCAATCAACATCCAGATGAGCATAGATTAACAACAAGATTAACATCAGATGAATAATCAAGAAGTAAACAATACCGCAATCAAAGAATTGTAAAAAAAGCTAACAGTAAACAGCTCAACCAAACAACCTCTAAGGCCATTCCACCAACCTGATAGGGCAAGCTATTAGAATATAAACTAAGAGCAAATCCCATTCCTTATTAACAATGATGAGGTTACCTAGATGGGTAATGAAATGCCTACAAGAAAACAACCAAGTTCAAAGAGCACTGAAGACCCCTCAAAGACCAATATTTTATTCACCGAGTATCCCTGAAGTGTTTGCTTCTTCTATGAAATCATATCAAAAATCGATTTAGAATCCACAAAAACTGCAAAAAGAAGACCATTGGGTGATGAGATGTATTTTTCAGCTAAATGTACGCTATTCCTAAACTATTATTGTTCAAAATTGTTTGAATGTGACTAGGAAAAATGTGCTGTGAAGCATAATTTATCTTCCTTCCAAAGATAATAGGTAGGACAATCAATCTGAAGTAGATATAAGAAATAATGAGAAATTTAAATACTAGAAAAAGCAGTATTCTTTCTACAGATTTTTCTCTTGTCAAAAGAACCTCTTAGTATCACATTTTAATTTTAAACATGCGAACTGATTAAAAATGCAAAAAAATGAAGGAGAAATTAATTAGTTTTTTATATGCTTACTGTAAATGTCAGAATATTAATTCAGTTAACAAGAAATTAACTTTATGAATAAGTGAAAACCCATCAAGTTGTTTAAATTAGTAATTTCATATTTTGGGTCCCCCTCCCCTCTAATTCCCTGTAGGTACGTGAGATGGAGGCAGCTGGTTTTCTTATCAGTTTTACTGCTAAGTGTTATTGATATAATAAGTGAATGGAAAGAGTCAAACTTCTAAGGAGGGAAGCATAAAAGATTGTGATAGATCCTTTTGCACATGTGTTCGGTCTTCCGGGCATGCCCTTTGCTCACGCGCCTGCCTTCCGGCAAGCGCCCAGCCTAAAAACATGCCTAAATAGGATGGCATAGAGCCAGGGTGGATTTCCGCTACCAGTTCGGGTGAACCAATCCGAACCGGCTGAATACCACCTCTGGTTCCATTCCATTTCAATATTCTATTCTATTCTATTCTATTCTATTCTATTCTGTTCTGTTCTGTTCTGTTCTGTTCTGTTCTGTTCTGTTCTGTTCTGTTCTGTCCTGTCCTGTCCTGTGTGCACTGTTCTGTTCTGTTCCGCTCTACTCTACTCTACTCTACTCTACTCTACTCTACTCTACTCTACTCTACTCTACTCTACTCTACTCTACTCCACTCCACTCCACTCCACTCCACTCCACTCCACTCCACTCCACTCCACTCCACTCCATTTTCAGACAAGCTTGGCTCAATGTGGCTGCAATTTACATGCAATTAAGATCCCAAATCCAGAGCATAATGCACATATCTCAAGAACGTATTCCCTTGTCAAGTTAATTGATGAGAATGAAAACAGACTCACTGAACAGAATGCAGCTTTCTGTTTTCTCGTCTTTATCACTCAGACACCGTTCAAGAAAGTTTTCAGGAAAAACTGTGTAAGAGCTCCTGCTTGCCTTTCCCTTCCCTAGAGAGCGCACCTCGAGCTCTTCCCTGTAGCTCTCCTTTCCTCTCCTGCTTGTAGGGTGGCCTTCTTTTTTCTCATTAATACCATAAGTACATTAAATAAGCTTCTGCTTATTTAAGCAAAGGGGCGTCTCATACATTGGTAGCTGTGAATCATCTCCCTCTCTTCTGGCATCTTTTCAGGAAAAATATTATCTTGGAATTACTACATTTCATTCAGTGATGTGGCTTAAAAGGAAACCTAATTATTCTGACAATTTTATCTAACAGTAGCAGATTTTATGCACCGAGCTCATAGAAATAACTTCCTGGCAAATAACACTGCAAACTACATTTTCATATCTATCATCTCGGAAAAGGTCCTATTGACATACAGAACATGTAATTCTTCTTGTAGCTGATGGATGTAAAACCACACGTCACTTCAAGGATCCATGCCTTTATATTCAATGTTTAATCACTTTTAATATTGAAGAGATAGGAAGCAGGACTGGAGCTAAATTTTGCACACCTCTGAAATTTATTGATTCTTTCAAATACGAAGCCACCAAGTCTTTAAAATGAATGGAGCTTTTCCTTCCTTATTTGGCAAGGAAGATTTTGCAATTTCATCTCACAAATATAATGGAAACGTCTCCAGTATGGGTGAACTCTCGGTTGCGCTCTTCATTAAAGCAAAAGGATAAGGAAAGTTTATTAAATAGTGTTGGGTGAGGGCTTCCTAATCTTGATGAGTACTAGATGGACCGACTTCAGTCCCAGAATTCTCAGCATTAACCATGGAAACTATGGATACACTGACTGGGTAATTTTTGCTGTATTGCAATGAAATTTCATTTTAATGTATGCCGATTGGTGTACATTCAAAGTGACAATAAAGTTATTATTCTATTCTATTCTATTCTATTCTATTCTATTCTATTCTATTCTATTCTATTCTATTCTATTCTATTCTATTCTACTCTACTCTACTCTACTCTACTCTACTCTACTCTACTCTACTCTACTCCATCCCATCCCATCCCATTCCAATATTCTATTTTGTTCCATTCCGTTCCATTCCAATATTATTCTATTGTATTCTACTCTCTATTCTGCATTCTATTCTATTCTATTCTATTCTGTTCTGTTCTGTTCTGTTCTGTTCTGTTCTGTTCTGTTCTATTCTATTCTATTCTATTCTATTCTATTCTATTCTATTCTATTCTATTCCATTCCATTCCATTCCATTCTATTCTATTCTGCATTCTATTCTGCATTCTGTCCCATCCCATCCCATCCCATCCCATCCCATCCCATCCCATCCCATTCCATTCCATTCCATTCCATTCCATTCCATTCCATTCCATTCTATTCTAGTTTGTACCTACATTTTTCAGTCTAGGAAACACTACTGAGTGTTGTACCATCCCAGATCACATAATCTCCATTTTCTACCTTCCCTACTGGCTTCTGACAAGCAATGGGCCAATCTGGATTTGTTTAATGCTACGCAATTCACATTAATGAATGGCGGCCCCCAGGGGGAGAGCCTTCTCTGTGGGGGCACCTGCCATCTGGAATGAGCTCCCCCCGGAGATACGGACGATCCTGGATTTACACACCTTCCGCCGTGCCCTCAAGACCGTTTTATTTCAGCAGGCTGGCCTGGCCTAACTTCCCTTTTAAATTTGTTTTAAAATATTAGGGCTGTTTTAATCTGTTTTGGGCCAAATTATCTAATAGGTTTTTATATGGTCTTTTAAATTTTGTAGTTTGTGTGTTTTATCTTTTTGGCTGTTCACCGCCCTGAGTCCTTCAGGAATAGGGCGGTATATAAATCCAATAAAATAAAATAAAATAAATTAAGAACCAAGACAAAAATGGTCTAAAAATTGGGGCACAGCTCACTTAATAGAGTGCCTCACTTAGCAACAGAAGTCCTGATCCCGTAGCAGACAGAGTGAGCAAATTCAATTCAATTCAATTTATTTCGGTCAAAGATATAGACAAATAATATTTAAGATGGAGTTCAAATACATTTGCAAAATAACCTAACTGACACCTAATATGTTAGATCCGGGATATGCACCTTATATTAAATTATAAGGTAAACCTTAAAATTAGATTAAACGTGATAACATCAAAAATTATACAGTAAGGATATCTAAAACTGTTAATATCAGTAATAATAGAGTGATAAAGAAAGGATATGAAACAAATCCTTAACTTTGCTTATTTGTATTCTTGTGTCCCCAAGACTAACAGAACTTGTGTTCATCAATGGAATTATGCAGATTCAGTCTTTCAATCTGATTGTGTATCAATATTTATTTATTTATTCTTTCAACTTCTTTCAACTCATAAAACTCACCTACAGCACCATAAATAAATTATTTCAATTAGATTTACAGCATTTATATACCTTGTATCGCTTTTTAATATTATATTTAGATATCGTAAGCCACCCAGAAACTTTTAGGTAAGGCGGCCATATCAATTTAAATAATTAAGTCAATAAATACATTTTTCCCCATTACAAAGAAACAAACAAAAAGCCCTCAAGGAATTTTATAATAAGATTCAAATATATATTTTTTTTTAAAAAAAAAAGTGGTTTAAAACAATGGATAAAGCAGGAATTGAACATTATGCACAGTACAGTAGAAACAATGAAATTATTATTTAACAAAAATAAAAATAACATTGTTAATTTATTTATTTTTTTTTAAAAAAATCATCTGCATTAACATTAACATTATTAAAAGCCCCAAGATAATAAAAATGTCATTAACTGGCACTAAAAGACAATAAAGCAAATTAAGTTACATTTTTTTATAATCTTTTTATAACCATATTGGGCTGTATTTTTTATAGTGTATCTTACAATTAAGTTATAATATTTTTTATCATTATTACTTAGATTTTAATAATATTTGCAATTAGTGTTGCTCTTTGTCCTTCATGTATTTGTAATAATGCTGTAAAACTAAACTTTAAAACACTTGAAGTTTTTAAGAAGATGTTGGATAACCATTTGTCTGAAGTGGTGTAGGGTTTCCTGCCTAAGCACGGGGTTGGACTAGAAGACCTCTAAGGTCCCTTCCAACTCTGTTATTCTATTCTATTCTAAAAGTAGGACTGATTTTTAACATCGAGAACGAAGAAGAATGTGCATGGATCTCAAAGGTATCTTAGAAATAAGTAAAATAAGCCAATTATATCACAAATTGTTATTTGTGGCTGATGGAATCGCAAATCTTCTTTTTAAAGGCTACAACTTTATAAGAATCAAGTTCAATTATAAATTTCTGCTTTAATCTTCAGCTCCATCTATGCTGTTCCGGACCTCACAAGGAGCAATAGAATATAGATTTAATTAAATGACTGAATTTCAGCCACTGAAATCTTCAGAAATTCTTGTTCTATTTTCTTTGCACTGAATATTTTTGTAGTTAAAAGAAAGAAAGAAAAAAAGTCACTAAGTTCATTTCCATGCAATTTGTTCTTTTTTTCCAGGGGTTCATTAAATGCTTTTTGCAAAGTCCGGAAGTTGGCTTGCTCTTTCAAATTGCATAGTTTGAATATTGAAAGGGTCACAAAGATCAAAATACAACTTTATTACAAAAAGGCAAGCCTTGGGAGAAATTTTAAGGCTACTTTTCCTGATTATCTCCTATCCTAGTATTTATCTAATTAAACGAACAAGTTTGATGAAAATTAATTGTGTTACCAATTCACAAAATCTTATCACAGCCTTTGTTTGATCATTTCATTGCTTTTTTTTCCCCCTCTGGTACTCTGAATTCACTTTAATACATCTGTCATTGTTTCATCCAAGACAAAGACACAGTCAAGGCCAATTTAAAGTCTTTTTCTCCTCTACTAAAATATCCTGTTGTGTTTTTTTTTTAAACATATGTATAGATGGAAGGTAACATAGAAAATTTTACAGTGCTTATTAATGAGAAATTCTCAACAAAGAGAAAAACCAAATTACCCTTCAGAATTTTTGGAAGAAGAAAAAAAAATCAATAATTTCAATTTCTTTTAGGAATTGTCAAAATCAAATTTTAGACATATTGAAACAGAAAAATTAAACAGCAACGAAAACCACATTTTCTTCCACTTCAATATTCCTGTATTGCAATACGACTAGAATGCAATATGACAGGAGGCTCTCGATCATCCCTCTATAAGAAAGTGGTAAGGAAGGAAGAGGTAGTTTTCCCACGCAATGCAGAAAATGTAAACATTAAAATCTAATTATGATAGATAGATGATAGAAGATGATAGGCAGATAGATAGATGTGAGATACGATCTTTTAATAGTGTAGTGTAGTGTAGTGTAGTGTAGTGTAGTGTAGTGTAGTGTAGTGTAGTGGAATGGAATGGAATGGAATGGAGAAGAGAAGAGAAGAGAAGAGAAGAGAAAAGAAAAGAAAAGAAAAGAAAAGAAAAGAAAAGAAAAGAAAAGAAAAGAAGAGAGAATGATTGAAAAGAATCTGTACATAAAGGCTTTCTTTTTCTTCAAGGATAGGATAGGATAGGATAGGATAGGATAGGATAGGATAGGATAGGATAGGATAGGATAGGAAGAATGGGTAGGGTAGGGTAGGGTAGGGTAGGGTAGGGTAGGGTAGAGTAGAATAGAATAGAATAGAATAGAATAGAATAGAATAGAATAGAATAGAATAGAATAGAATAGAATAGAATATTAATACTACCGTATTATATTAATTAAGAGAGAAAAACCAAACATTCAATCAGTAGGAAAAGCATACATTTTTCTTCTTAGATTTTTTTTCTAGCCAACTTTCTTTAGTTACACCCATGACACTAAAACTGTTGGAGTTCATATAAAGTATCTAAACTAAACTTCACACAAAATATCTAAACTAAACATCTAAACTTATATATTTAGAAGTTATAAAGGCGATTAGCTACGAAATAAAGGCTTTGAAGTAAAAAATATAGCCTTAAAGTTCTTCTCATGTGACAGGCGTGCCTTTTTTTTTTTCATTTGCTTTATTAGAATCAACCGCCGACTATAAAAAGACAGTATAAAGATTACTTAATGTAAACATTAGTTTTAATTGCATAACGTTACAGCTTCATCCACTTTTAGCTTGTTATCTCAGTGACAATATCATGCTGGTATTGTAACAACCCCTGTTTGCACATCAAGCTTAATGGCTTAATAAACTAAAGAGTTTGAAAAAAAAACCCCAAGGAATAGAGAAGTCTTCATCATTCAGATCTGTAAAAATTGCTTTGTTGTTGAAACCGATTGCTTTTGAAGTTGAGGGCAACAAAAAGAGACGGCAGAGTCTGGAGAAAGTTTGCATACCTGTCATTGCATTCTATGTGCTGTGTGTGAATTTTAATTGAAGGAATGTTGATACCTTTCGAAATACTGTTGCCCAAAGTGTTTGGAACTGGATGGCAGGAAAATTAATATAATGTATACATACTTTGAGGGGACATGGTGGCTCAGTGGCTAAGACACTGAGCTTGTCGATTGAAAGGTCGGCAGTTCAGCGGTTCGAATCCCTAGTGCCGTGTAATGGGGTGAGCTCCCGTTACTTGTCCCAGCTTCTGCCAACCTAGCAGTTCGAAAGCACTTAAAAAAGGCAAGTAGAAAAATAGGGATCACCTTTGGTGGGAAGGTAAAAGTGTTTCGTGTGCCTTTGGCATTTAGTCATGTCAGCCACATGACCACAGAGATGTCTTCAGAGATGTTTAGTATTCATTCTTTCTCATCTAACAAGATCATTCAGATTACCAAAGTCTTGCAAACAAGATCTATTTAAGTGGTAGATTCCATCCTCCTGATAGTCATGCTTCTGAATGTCTAGGGAGGTTCTCAGTCATCCAGGTCATGTTTGTCCCAAAGATGCTTTTTCTAGAGGCAACTGGACTTTCGAAGATGTTTTTCTTCTTATTCAAGAAGACCGTTCTTTATATGGTTTAGACTCCAATCCCCTAATCATCTTTGTTGCTCTCCTCTGCACCCTTTCTAGAGTCTAAACATCTTTTTTTTCTATCGTGGCAACCAAAACTGGATGCAGTATTCCAAGTGTGGTCTTACCAAGGCATTATAAAGTGATATTAACACTTCACAGTGAATAATGTTATGAGAACAAAGTAACATTGTTCTCGTAACATTATTCACTCAATCCATTCCAGAGCCCCGACCCTCTGGAATGGATTGCCCACCGAGCTCAGGACAGCCCCCGACCTTCTTTCCTTCCATCGCGAGCTGAAGACATGGTTCTTCCGTCAACTTAACTGATCCGCTTGGGGGTACACTGTTATAATTTTAAATTGTTTTAATAGGGTTGCTGATTTTAATTTTTATTTCATTGTGATTTGTATTGGAAATTGTCATTTTGTAAGCCGCCTTGAGTCCCCAGGGAGAAAGGCGGCATATAAATCACAATAATAAATAAATAAATAAATACATAAATAAATAAATACATAAATAAATAAACTGCAAAACCAATTCATGGAGTTCCAATGCTTTAAACCTTGTTAATGACAATCAAGACTGTGTACACACATTCACCACAAGAATGTATACATTAATTTCATCAGGAAGTATATTCAGTGAGATTAAGGTATAGATTTATCATCTTAATCATTTTCCCTCTGTTGATTTATGCGTGTCTTCCCTCCCCCCTAAGATATTAGTCCCATCAACGCCAACTGAAGTACTTAATTTATTTTAATTTTGCATCATTTAGCACACTGCTGGGGATCACTTTGTACTACTATTACCCATAGCTTCCTTCAATTTGTGTTGCTATTTTTAATGTTTCTAATCCTAATCAACAGATGCTGAGATTCCCTCACCCAATTAAATTAGGCTTCTTTGTCATAATTGTTGTGATTAATAATTATAATATCCTTCACAGAGACATTCTTCCTCACCCACTTTACTGAAATTCAAGGGACTTGCGTATGGAAGCTTTCACGATTCCATGCCGGCGATCTGAAATTAAGTAATATATAAAATACTGAGTTATGTACTAGAATCTCCCACTCAGAATACCACAAAATGATTGGGGTTGGGAAAATGCAAGGAAGAGCAACAGGACGATTAGGGGACTGGAGGCTAAAACATACGATGAACGGTTGCAGGAACTGGGCATGGCTAGTCTAGTGAAGAGAAGGACCAGGGGAGACAGGATAGCAGTCTTCCAATATTTGAGGGGCTGCCACAGAGAGGATGGGGTCAACCTATTCTCCAAAGCACCTGAAGGCCAGACAAGGAATAATGGTTGGAAACTGAACAAGGAGAGATTCAACATGGAAATAAGGAGAAAAATGAAGTCATCTGCTTCATTTTAAATCAGATGTTTCATAATGTGCTGTCCAATGGTGGTGTTCAGCCGGTTCGGAGAAAACCGGTAGTGGTGACTTGGTGATCCAACCCAGTGCTATGCCGTCCTATTTAGCCACATTTTCTATTTTTTTTTTTAATGAAGTTTTATTAAATAAAGAATATATTACATTTCAAACTCTACGGTTCGGCAGCGTGTAGTCATCTTGTATATTTACAAATATGGAATCTAATCGATTATCTAAG
The DNA here is from genome assembly GCF_059756535.1 of Pantherophis guttatus. Taxonomy (NCBI): domain Eukaryota; kingdom Metazoa; phylum Chordata; class Lepidosauria; order Squamata; family Colubridae; genus Pantherophis; species Pantherophis guttatus. The sequence continues at coordinate 127,038,535 of NC_142067.1, forward strand.
TATTATACGGGAATTTTATAAGATTGAATACAACAGTAATATATAGATTTAATTAATAATTATACATTGTCCTAATAAAAGTTAACTTTTGCATTTATTTTTCAACCATCTATACCACAGATCCCAAATCGTGTAGAATTCTGAGTCTTCCTTCCCGTTTAACACATACGTTAATCTGCACATTTCTGCACAGTCCAATACTTTATTGACTACTTGTTCCTCAGTTGGACATCCTTTGTCTTTCCAGCAACTGGCATAGGAGAGTCTAGCAGCTGTAAGCCACGTTTTCTAAACCACGTGCATGTGTGTAAGCACGCCTGCACACAAAGCACAGGCGCACATTTTCGGTGCCTGGCAAACCAGTGGTAAAATTATGTGAAACCCACTTCTGGTGCTGCCCCCACTCACCCACATATCAGGGTTGGTGTAGAGAGCTTTATTCAGTCTGTTCCCTCGACAGTTCCATTTCAGGTTTTCAGCTTAACCCTCCAGCTGCAAGCTTAGCACAGTAATTGGTTCCTGACCAAATTAATAACTAAAATAGCCAACTCAGAAAGCTCAAACTGCCCAAGGAGCTGCTGATACAGTTCTTCAGAGGAAGTATTGAGTCTGTCATCTACACCTCTATAACTGTCTGGTTTGGTTCTGCAACCCAACAAGACAGACACAGACTTCAGAGGATAAGCGTGGCTTACTTGGTGGGCATGGCTTGGTGGCCATGTGACTGAGTGGGCACGGCCAATTTGACGTAACTGATGGCCATGGCCACTCAGTCACATGACTCCCCCCCACCTAGCCATGCCCACAGAAAAAGGTAGGAAATTTTTTTGAATTTCTATCTATCTACCTATTTTCTGCCCAGGCCTGGCCTAATCTATCAAAGGCCTCCTCCTGAATGCCACCCCACCCTCTCTTCGCCAGTTGCACACGTCACCCTATTTCCCCTCCTTCAGAAGCCCCAGCCATAGACACATTTCCTCCCCAACCCACCACCTCATTCTTCAGGCTGCTTACCTTCCTCCTGCACTGGTCTGGAGTCTGGAAGGCAAGCTTACCTCTGGTAGTTTTCAGGGCCTCCAGCCAGCTGCTGCTGCTGGGAAGCAGCTTGCAAAGAGGCAGCTGAGAGGCTTCTCGCAGTCTCATTGAAAAAGAAAAATCCTGCCAGCTGCCGCCTCTTTGAGAGCCGCAGTCAGGGTAAGCAAGCAGCTGCAAAGCGGCTATCAAAGAGGCAGCCGCTGGCTGCCAAAAACTACCGGAGGTCACCAGAAAAGCCGCTACCATCGCATCCCATTGCCTGCTGTGTTGCACTCAGACTGACACATCCCATTGCCTGCTGCGTCAGTCCGAACGCAATGCAATGGACAATGGGATGCGTGTGTGCTGCTGGCGTGAGGAACAGGGCGGTGACAGCAGTGGCATTTTTGGTGACCTCCGGTAGTTTTCAGCAGCCTGCGGCTGGCCATCGCCTCTTTGAGAGCCACTTTGCAGCTGCTTGCTTGCCCCACCTGCCCTCACGACTGCTGCAAAGCAGCTCTCAAAGAGATGGTGGCTGAGAGGCTTTTTCTTTTTTGATGCAACTGCAGAAAGCCTCCCAGATGTCACCTCCTTTCCAGCCGCTTCCCAGCAGTCATGAAGGCGGGCGTGGCCAGCCAGCGGTCGCTACTGGTTCGGCAACCCAGGCCAAATTACCACTACCAGTTTGCCTAAACCAGTGCGAACCGGTAGAAACCCCCCACTGCTCTCTGCCCTGCGTGTCCTAGCATCTACCAAGGCTGGTAGCTCCTCCCCTTCTTCCTCATTGGCCTGCGAGCTCTCCCCAGCCAAAACATGTTCTGCCAGCAATTCAGGATCAGCAATACCAGATGTGCCAGGAATGCCCTCATTCCTGGAGGGAATTCCTGGAGCACCTGGAGGCTCCAAATAGCGCGGCTGCATGGGTGTTAATGGGAGCGACATGGCGTTCCCACCTAACACCCCTCCTGCACAAGCTGCACTGGCTCCCAGTGGTCTTCTGGGTGCGCTTCAAGGTTTTGGTTACCACCTTTAAAGCGCTCCATGGCTCACGACCTGGGTACTTGCGGGACTGCCTACTACCACCAATAGCCTCCCACCGGCTGGTACGCTCCCATAGAGATGGGCTCCTCCGGGTGCCGTCGGCCAAACAATGCTGACTGGTGGCCCCCAGGGGGAGAGCCTTCTCTGTGGGGGCACCTACTATCTGGAATGAGCTCCCCCCGGAGATATAGAGGATCCCGGATCTGCGCACCTTCCGCCGCGCCTTAAAGACCTTATTATTTCACCAGGCGGGCCTGGCCTAATTTTCTCCCTCTTTTATAAAAGATTTTTAATTTTTTAATATCTTTTAGTATTTTATATATTCAAATTTTAAAATTGGTTTTAAATAGTTTGGGGTTTTAATTTGTCTGGGCCAAAACTATTTAATTTGATTTTAATTCTACTTTTAAATTTTGTATGTATGTATTTTATTGTTTGGCTGTGCACCGCCCTGAGTCCTTCGGGAGTAGGGCGGTATAAAAATCAAATCAAATAAATAAATAAATAAATAAATAAATTCTCCCCCAAGGCCTCTGAGGAAGATGTGGGTAAGCCATCATCCTCAGGAGACATCACACATAACACCTTTTCTGACTAACGAATGTCATTAAAGGCTGTCTTTTTTAGGATTTTCAAATCCCCTCACCCAATGAATCAATGGCTTACCACTCCATACGTCGAATGAAATGAGTTGCAGCTCACAAAATCTTGAGTCTTTAAATAATTTTTTTTCATCTGAAAGGCATTGCTAGGTTCCTCTGGATTTTTGACTACCACAGCTCTCTTCCTTCAGTGTCAATTTTTGTGTGGCTAGACTTCAAACATCAGAATTAGCTTTCATTCATATTGTTACACACAGCCTCAACAGAATATTGAGCTTCATTGCCTGCACAGAGATAATGTCACCTTCCTTACTTTGCTTCAGCTCTTTTCCTTTGGAAATTTTTGGGCCAGGCCTTTCGTTCTCGTGTCCAATACAAAACAGCGGAACAAAATTCTGTTTATCTTTTGATATGCACCCTTGCCGTGCCTTCTCTTCTGTGACTGTGTAGTTTCATCTGTAAATGCCTTTTCTCTGTAAGCTCTTTGGAGAAAGGTTGTTCCCCTTGGACTCTGTAAAATACCACATACCTACTGATGTGCTATCAGTGGGATGGTCCTACATATAAAGCAAATCAGAATGAGTGACACTAGGAGAATTACAAAGTATTCCAGAAAACTATTATTCTTTCTTTCTTTCTTTCTTTCTTTCTTTCTTTCTTTCTTTCTTTCTTTCTTTCTTTCTTTCTTTCTTTCTTTCTTTCTTTCTTTCTTCCTTCCTTCCTTCCTTCCTTCCTTCCTTCCTTCCTTCTTCTTCCTCCTCCTCCTTCTCCTTCCCCTCCTTCCTCTCCTCTTCCTCCTCCTCCTCCTTCCTCCTCTTCCTTCCTCTCCTATTTTAAATTGTATTTGAGATGGATGTGGATTATTTTAGCTATTTGAGGTCTATGTAACATCAACTGTCCCATATTCATGTCCATGTCCTTAAATTAGGAACTGTACAACTCACAGAGAAGTGCCAACCAATCAGAATTTCCTTTTTCTTTGCAAGGCACTCGGAACTAGGTACTGTTAGCCAATCAATGCTTTCATGCTATTTTAAGGGACCAATAAAATTATTAGTTCAACTCATGTCTCTCAAGATCACTTTGTCCATATGTAAACAAGCATCACTTCTCACAACATAAGCAGGCACAAATAAAGAGAGATAAATTCCTTCCGTCTTATATTCTGATCATTTCTATACGTGCATGTGTGAAACATTTTATAGATCGACCGACTGAATTTATAGGACTCCCAGCTCCCAGTGACTCTGGGCAGTTTGCAAATCATTACAAACTTTAAAACCAAGGCAATCAACAAGAGGAAAAATGCCAACGATAGCAAGCTCAGATGGGGACAAAGCAAAAGAAGCCCGTTTTTTTTTGCAACACAAGTCTCAGAAGCAGTTTGAAGGGAAGATGCCTATTTAACAAATAATCAAATGCAACAGAAGACCTCAAATGCATCACAGTCCCCATGGCGACGCATTTCCTTTCGCCTTCCAAATGAGCAGCCCATTTAGAATTCTGCAAAAAGTGCTGTTTGGTCCCAACTCCTTCATCAAGAAAAGCTACCCAACTCAAACACTGTCTCTGGATGCGGCCAAACAAAAAAACACAGCTATCAAGGGTTTAATTTTGGGAGTCTGCTCCTTCAGAAGTGTTTTTTTAAAGGGGGGGCTAAATCCAATATTCTTTATATCAGGGTTTTTGGCAGGGGTGGGCTCCAAAAATTTTAGCAAGGGGTTCTCTGCCCTGTTGCTGGGTAGCAGAGGTGGGTTTCAGCAGGTTCTGACCAGTTCGGGAGAACCGGTAGTGGAAATTTTGAGTAGTTCGGAGAACCGGTAGTAAAAATTCTGACTGGCCCCGCCCCCATCTATTCTCTGCCTCTCAAGTCCCAGCTGATTGGGAGGAAATGGGGATTTTGCAGTATCTTTCCCCTGCCACGCTCACCAAGCCATGCCCACCAACCCATGCCATATCCACCAAGCCACACCCACAGAACCAGTGAGCCACTACAGCTCATAACAACATATTTATTTTAACCATGATCAGATAAGCCAAATTTAGATTCTTACCTTTTCTTTCTAACAATCTTGATCTTTAATCCCTTGAAATCATGTCCTAGAATTTGCTGTCTTCTTCCCCCCCCCCTTTGTCCCTTCTCATAAAATTCTTCAGTCAACAAAACTTTTTTTATAAATCCAATATGCTAAAATAATCCAGGTCATTCATTGGTTTGTTATTTGTACATCCCTTTTAATTATTACTAGCCATTTCTTTTTGAATGTCCGGTAAAAATTAATAAATGAATTTAATAAATGTGTATAAATCATAATGATTACATATATTAAAATATAAATTATAAATAAGCTAATTTAATGTTGTTGTTATTATTATTATTATTAAGCTGGACAGTTTCTCTTGACAACATAGGAAGTCACAAACAGGCATTCAATAGACACCACTCAGATAAACTGATATAATTGTAGAAAAGCTAATTAAGTTCTAATGAAACAATTGTAATGACCACTTTGCATTACAACTCTGTTTGTAGAGAAATTGAGATTTAAATATTCATTTTTTTTTGTCATGTTTTGGAATAGGGTGGAAAAATACTGTTTTCATCTATCTCTTTATGTCTATTCCAGTAGGGATCAAATAGTGTTCTCTGTTAGATTTAGGTAGACTCAGCAATTAATCCCATAGAATTAAGTGATTGTCCTTATTTCTATATTTTTGTTTCTGTGAGATGAATAGAATAGAAAGAATAGAGTAGAGTAGAGTAGAGTAGAGTAGAGTAGAGTAGAGTAGAGTAGAGTAGAGAAAGATAGAGTTGGGTAGGGTAGGGTAATGAAGGATAGGATAGGATAGGATAGGATAGGATAGGATAGGATAGGATAGGATAGGATAGGATAGGATAGGATAGAGCAGAGCAGAGCAGAGCAGAGCAGAGCAGAGCAGAGCAGAGTAGCATAGAGTAAGATAGGGTTGGGTAGGGTAGGATAGGGTAATGGAGGATAGGCTAGGACAGGACAGGATAGAAAAGAACAGAATATTTTGTTTGGCCAAGTGTGATTAGACACACAAAGAATTTGTCACTGGAGCAGAAGCTCTGAGTGTACATACAAAAAGTAATAATAATCATAATAATGATACCAATAAGAGGGGATAGTAGAGAAGATGATGAGAAGAATAATAATATAGCCATACAACATGAGCAAGTATATTTAGACATAAAACAATATTATAATGACCTGCTGGCTAAACAACTTCATGCAAATATCCAACAAACAAATTTTATGCACTTTTTTTTTAAAAAAAGTTATTTTTCTACATGGATCAGCGTAAGAGTTCTTTTGACTAACAAAGGATTGTATTTTACCCTACTCTCATTTTTAAATTGTTTGTTTAGAATTTTATTGGTAATATGTGTTTGAATCTGTACGTTGATATGGCCTACAGGCTTATCTATCTATCTATCTATCTATCTATCTATCTATCTATCTATCTATCTATCTATCTATCTATCTATCTATCTATCTACCTACCTACCTACCTACCTACCTACCTATCTATCTATCTCTATCATCTCTATCTATCTATCTATCTATCTATCTATCTATCATCTATCTATCTCTATCATATCTATTTTTCTATCTATCTATCTATCTATCTATCTATCTATCTATCTATCTATCTATCTATCTATCTATCTCTATCATATCTATTTTTCTATCTATCTATCTATCTATCTATCTATCTATCTATCTATCTATCTATCTATCTATCTATCTATCATCTATCTATGTAGTTGAATTAAACATTCTGTTTTCTTCTGAAATTTTTATTTTCTTGGATTTATCCATGGTTGATCTACAGGGGGGTTGAAAAGCTCAATAAATCACATGCCTGCGGGTGTCACACATTGGTGGTTGTGATGCATATTTTGAGTGACAGGAGCCGCAGCAGAGGGGTGAAAGAGCCACATGCGGCTCCAGAGCCGCAGGTTGCTGACCCCGATCTACACACACACTAACAAAGGAAGGAAGGAGGGAGGAAGGAAGGGAGGGAGGGAGGGAGAGAGGGAGGGAAGGAGGAAAAGAATTCTTTTTACACCAGGAACTGGTGCAACCGGGCGTCGACTGGGTAATATTTTTTCACTGCCCTATTAAGCAGAGATTGGCTCACTTTCTTCCCTGCATGTTAATGTTCTAAGGTTGCTACAAGTGAGAAAGATCACGTAACCTGGCTCCAAAATCATCTGGAAAGATAGAGAAAAGGAAAAAAACTACTTGGCGGAATTTTCTCAGAGGTTACCGGAGTCATCACTTTGAGACAAAATCACCATATTTGAGATATTACAGTTTTATATTTTACAAATATAATTGGCGGCCTTTATGCAATTCAGAGAGGAGCATAATTGCCAACCTAAGGCCTTTCGGAAGACATTCACTTTGTGGAATTTAATTGAGGACATTGTCTGCTGTCTCGGCTTGCACTTATTAGAGAATGTGTACAATGCATTTTTTAAAATATTTATTTCTATTGCTTTGTTTTCGCTCCTCTTGTAAATGCACATATTATTGGGTTCTGGCTTTAATTATAGCAATCCGTCCTGAGCAGTGTATATATGGAATATGAATCTGTGTGTAAGCATATAATTTAATGCTTTTAGGAATCAAGTTAATGCTATTCTAAGATCTGTAGTACTGGATGACCACAATACAGAACAGAACAAAAGGGAAAGGAGAGAAGGGGAGAGGGGAGGGGAGGGAAGGAGAGGAGAGGACAAAAGGGGAGGGGATAGGAGAGGAGAGGGGAGGGGAGGGGAGGAGAAAAGGGGAGAGGAGAGGAGAGGAGAGGAGAGGAGAAGGGGAGAATGCATAAGCTCTTAGCGTACATACAAACCACAGAGTAATATAATCATAAGCCACCAATAAGAGAAGGTAGTAGAAAAGATGAGGAAGGCATATCGTTATGTAAATTATTTTGTTTTCTCCTGTATTGTGTTTTGAACTATTGCATGCTTCCTAGGCTCTGTATGGATCAGGATATTGGCGTATAAGTCTATATACTTGTTAAGTATATAGGTAAATAATCAGTAAATGTAGGTAGGAAATTTCTAACTGGCACTTTATCTCGCTAACACTTTACCTAACACTTCATCTCACTAAATCTCAAAAACACACATACTCACTGGCGGGATTCAAATAATTTAACAACCGGTTCTCTGCCCTAATGATTTCTTCCAACAACCAGTTTGCCAAACTCCTCAGAAAGTTAACAACCGGTTCCCCCGAAGTGGTGCGAACCGGCTGAATCCCACCACTGCACATTCAAGCATTCCATTTCAGAAAGTTACAGCAATGCATGTAAACTCAAAAATATGATTTTCTTTTTTGCATTCTCAGTCGCTGAAAGAAACTTAAGGTGAGTAGTAACAACACATGGCAGATTGGACCTGGAAGGAAACAAGGGGATTCATTTTTGCTGCTCAGGAACAACTACTAGCAACAAATTGTATTCAAACATTTTTTTAAAAAAAATAAGAAAAAACCTGTACATTTTGCAAAGAGAAAGTCAAGACTGTTAACGGCCAGTGATGGGTTGCCCCTGGTTCGGACCGGTTCGCAAGAACCGATAGTAAAACTGGCAGGAGGCTCCGCCCACCGACCCGGACGTCATCAGGAAGCTTCTGCCCATGTGGCCCCGTTGCGAACAGGTAGTAAAGCTAAGTAGAACCCACCCCTGTTAATGCCTTAATATGTGGCTGAACCAATCTTGCCCAAACAGATTATACAGTAAGAAAAAACCTGAAATAGCCTATGAGCATTTGTGTATAACATATGACATTCATCCTCCAAAGTATTTATATGGCAATAATGTTGAAAAGGTGCGCCAGAATTAAAGTATTATGAGACTTCTGAATTTAGGCTTAGCAAGTTCTATAATACGACACATTCAAGATTGCGGTAGTTGAAAAAAAGGAACTGGAAAGGATTATAAAATGTTGGGATTTAACAATAGAGATTATGAAATGATCCAGCAAAAGTAGTTTCCCCTATAACTACTGCTATAAACGTAGAATTGTCAAAGCAGCTAAAAAAAACCAAAACCCTAAAATTATTTGATCTCATAATATTAAATTTACTAAAAAGACAAAGAAAAAAAAAAGCTCAGAATCAGATCTATATTATAGCTGTATTCAAACATTCTTCAGCTTGTGATAAAGTTTGAATTGACTCTAAAATTATTAACATTAGCTAGGGCTAAGCATTCTTCAGTAATAACAACAGCAATATATAGGCAAAGGTTCCCTCGAACATATGTGCTAGTCGTTCCCGACTCTAGGGGGCGGTGCTCATCTCTGTTTCAAAGCCGAAGAGCCAGCGCTGTCCGAAGACGTCTCTGTGGTCATGTGGTCAGCATGACTAAACACCAAAGGCGCATGGAACGCTGTTACCTTCCCACTAAAGGTGGTCCCTATTTTTCTACTTGCATTTTTTACGTGCTTCCAAACTACTAGGTTGGCAGAAGCTGGGGCAAGAAACAGGAGCTCACCCCATTATGTGGCACTAGGGATTCGAACCGCTGAACTGCTGACCTTTTGATCGACAAGCTCAGCATCTTAGCCACTGAGCCACCACGTCCTTTAACAGCAGTATATACCGATCTACATATACAGAAAATAGGCAACCTGCATCTTTCAAAATTGGACTCCATTACATTTAACCAGGTAAGATTCTGGTCACCAAAACCTGCTCTAGAATTTATCAATTTTAAGAAGGTGGGGAGTTTGAAGAGAAAGAATTGGCATGGAACCAGTCTTAAACTACTTACAAGAATAGCATATAATGTGATCATCTGCAGAAGTTGTCTTGGGATTTCCTACCCAAGAAGAAGGTCAAAGAACACATGGTAGACCCAGAAGAAGATGGAGAGACAACATCAAAAACACATTAAGACAACATCAAATAACAATGGTTGAGGCTACCAGAAGAGCAAAAATCAGAACTTTGTATCTTCCTCAACACCAGTGGTGAAATTCAATTTTTTTTACCGGTTCGGTGGGCGTGGCTTGGTGGGCGTGGTGTGGCTTGGTGGGCATGGCAGGGGAAGGATGTTGTAAAATCCCCATTCCCACCCCACTCCATGGGAAGGATACTACAAAATCCCCATTCCCTCCCCACTCCAGGGGAAGGATACTGCAAAATCTCTATTCCTCCCCACTCTGGGGCCAGCCAGAGATGATATTTGCCGGTTCTCCAAACTACTCAAAATTTCCACTACCAGTTCTCCAGAACCTGTCAGAACCTGCTGGATTTCACCCCTGCTCGACACCCAAAGCAGTAAAAAAGGAGGAGGAGGAGGAGGAGGAGGAGGAGGAGGAGGAGGAGGAGCAGGAGGAGGAGGAGGAGGAGGAGGAGGAAAGTTTGAAGCCTTGATTTAGAATTTAGAATTAGAAAGGGGTTTCATTTTGTCCAGGAATCCAATTGTTGGTTACTCATATGACAGCAATTCCTTATCATTCAGTTAAGGTAGAGAATGATATAGATCATGAATTATGACTACAGTAAAGCATGTAGCTAGCAAGCTACCATCTCATTTTTTCAGTAGGTCATGCACTTCTTTGATCTCTGGTACTCTGTGCAATCTTCTAGAACAATAACTCACATTTCTACTCGGTTGAGGCCAACAAAATACACAGATACAAACTACGGTGGGAAAAGGTTTCTTTTTTTGCTCCTTTATGAAGACAAAGTACAGAGTGAAAACAATAACTTTATAAAATAATTCTGATTTATTTTTAAATCACACTTTGGCCAATGATCTAACGGTGGTGAAGACCAGGTAGCCTCACATCGTACTAGGTTAAAAGGAAATCAATGACCTACCGTAAACAATCAGACCAGACTAAAATGAATCAGAATAATAAAACTTTTGCAAAACTTTCTGGAGTTAATTTACAATCCCCTTCGTACATGCCAAATGTTGTTGACCAGATGTTCAAGAACCAGATGTTTATGGCTGGAAATAGTTGTTACAATCTTCTAGATTGTAGTCAAGGGACATGCCAAGCTCAAGAAAATTATTAACGTCCCCTGAGAAAATGCAATTATTTTTTTTTTAATGTAAGAGGAGATATTTGAAGTCCACAGCAGAGGCAGGAGTTAAAACATAAGCCGCATCTAAGCATGGATTTCAAAATAAAACGCTGTTACACCTTTCACGTCCTACCTGATTTTGAAACAAAAATAGGAGCTTCAGATTGGTTTGCCTTTACTGTTCTGCCAACAGTGTCAGGAACAGGAAGGCAGAAAAAGCATCTGTTGATATTTAGAATTTATCAAGGCCATTAGTAGGGTATGAAACCAAAATAAAACAGATGTAATGACATTAATTAGGAACACAAAAACACCTTCCTGAGGTTTCATAACAGCTCGTGTTTGCTTCAAATTTAGGCATTTCTAAATTACCTTTTTGAACTCTGTGTTTGTTTTTTTTAAAAAAAAAGATGCTTTGACACCATTTTAGCAAAGAGCCTGAAGAAACCATGCAAGCAGGTTACTCTTTTCTCCTTGTTAATTTTTCACCATTACTAATGCGAAATATGTCCTGATTTAAAGAATATAAAACTCTCTGCGACTTGGCTTTCGCTAAAAACCTGTTAGATCCCTATTAAAACAGCACATTCTTCTCTGCTGATTAAATACACTAAACAGGTTGTACAATATCAGTGATAAAGTGACAAAGGGAGAAGGGTTAAGAGGAAGGAAGGAAGGAAGGAAGGAAGGAAGGAAGGAAGGAAGGAAGGAAGGAGGTTTGCTCAGAATTCTATTCTTCATTCTTCATTATAATATTATTTTCCCACTTTGTATTGTAGTTCAAACTATAGTAGTTCAAACCTTCCCATTGGCAAACTAGAACCCACAGATTAGAAATTTCCAAGTTTCCAAGTATTTTAACTTTTACTTTTTTTTCTGCCAGAAAAAAAGCAGGAAAGCGAGGTAGATTCTTTGCTATTCTTTAACAGCATTTAATTCATTATTACAGAGGGTCCTTCTTATGGAATCCCCATAAACTTTGACTAGCCACTACGGCAGTGGTGGATTTCAATTTTTTTTACTACTGGTTCAGTGGGTATGGCTTGGTGGGCATGGCAGAGGAAGGATACTGTAAAATCTCCATTTCCTTCCAATCAGCTGGGACTCAGCAAAAAATAGATGGGGGCGGGGCCAGTCAGAGGTGGTATTTCCTGGTTCTCCAAACTACTCAAAATTTCTGCTACCAGCTCTCCAGAACTGGTTAGAACCTGCTGAAACCCACCTCTGCATTACGGTATTAAGAACAGGATCTTGTAATGTTTCCTAACATTAAATACCTGATACATTAGTCTTTTTCTTTCTTTCTTTCTTTCTTTCTTTCTTTCTTTCTTTCTTTCTTTCTTTCTTTCTTTCTTTCTTTCTTCCTTCCTTCCTTCCTTCCCTCTCTCCCTCCCTCCCTCCCTTCCTTCCTCTTCCTTCCTTCCTTCCTTTCTTCCTTCCTTTCTCTTCCTTCCTTCCTCTTCCTTCCTTCCTTCCTTCCTTCCCTCCTTCCTTCCCTCCTGCCTTTTTTCCTTCCTTCCTTCCCTCCCTCCCTCCTTCCTTCCTTCCTCTTCCTTCCTTTCCTCCTTCCTTCCTTCCTTCCTTCCTTCCTTCCTTCCTTCCTTCCTTCCTTCCTTCCTTCCTTCCTTCCTCTTTCTTCCTTCCTTCCTTCCCTCCTGCCTTCCCTCCTGCCTTTGTCCAAAGTGATTCTGGAGGCTTTTTAAAATTATGTATCTCAAATTGTGTTGGATCATTTTAGTCAAATTTTAGTCTCTATTTTTTTATATACAAAACCAGTATAAATCTAGTGTGAACATTCTGTCATAATAAAAACTCAAGTAGAGTATTAGCCTGTTTTTATTTGACATGAAATAGAATTCTAGCCTTTGATCTCTCTCTCTCTTATATGTGTTGTCTTATTCATTTCTTGGTTTATTTTTTAAAATCCATTGGGGGTGGGGCTCAAAATAAAATTACCTTTCTCGTTGTCTAGCCAAATCTTGAATCTCTCCAATATCCAGTCTAATACTAGCAATCTTTACAGAACATTAAGTTGCACTGATTTCAATAGGAATTCTATCCCTCAGCTCACTACAACCCAAAGAGACAGTTGGGTTTAAAATGAGTAGCTTTAAAGTTACATCTTTCTGTGTCTCACTAGCCTGGAAATCAACCTTATTTAACAAGAGTGATTTAGTTCCAAGCAGACAGATAAAGGACTGAGCTATCATAATCATAAGTTTATTTGTCAAGCATATATAAGATAACAGGTAAAAGTATAAACATAATTTGAATACATGAAAAGAGTAAGTAAAAAGGAATATTAGGACAGGGACGGTAGCACGCCCCTTATGTACCTCTTAGGAATGGGGTGAGGTCAACAGCGGACAGTCTAAGGTTAAAGTTTTGGGGGTTTGGGGAAGAAACACAGAGTCAGGTAATGCATTCCAGGCATTGACCACTCTGTTACTGAAGTTATATTTTCTGCAATCGAGTTTGGAACGGTTTACTTTGAGTTTGTATCTATTATTTGCTTGTGTATTGTTGTGGTTGAAGCTGAAGTAGTCATTGATAGGAAGAACATTGTGGCAGATAATTTAATGTACTATACTTAGGTCAGACTGAAGTCAGCATAGTTCTAAGTTGTCTAAGCCCAAAATTTGGAGTCTGGTGGCATAAAGTATTTTATTGCGGTTAGAGGAATGGAGGACTCTTCTCATAAAATATCTCTGGACTCTCTCAATTGTATTTATGTCCGATATGCAGTGCAGGTTCCAGACAGATGAGCTGTATTCAAGAATTGGTCTAGCAAATGTTTTGTATGTTCTAGTTAGTAGTACAACATTACCAGAGAAGAAGCTACACAAGATTAGGTTACAACTCTTAATGCCTTTTTGGCAATGTTGTTACACTGGGCTCGGGCACTTAGATCTTTAGAAATAAGTACTCCAAGGTCCTTGACAGAGTGAGGGTCATCTATACACCTCAAATTTTCATAGATGCTCACAAAATAATTACCTTCAAATAAAATTGAAACCCAGTTTAATACAGGTAATCCTTGATTTACAACATTCTATTTATTGACCGTTTGAAGTTACAACGGCACCGAAAAAAATGACTGATGACCATTTTTCACACTTACGGCCGCTGCCATATCCCTAATTGATCACATGATCAATTTTTGGTTGCTTGGCAACCGGGTCATATTTATGGGGTCCTGTGATCACTTTTTGAGACCTTCTGACAAGCAAACTCAATGGGGAGGCCTGATTCACTTAATAACTGTAGAACAGAATAACAGAGTTGGAAGGGACCTTGGAGGTCTTCTAGTCCAACCCCCTGCTTAGGCAGGAAACCCTACACCACTTCAGACAAATGGTTATCCAACATCTTCTAAAAAACTTCCAGTGTTGGAGCATTCACGACTTCTGGAGGCAAGTTGTTCCACAGATTAATTGTTCCACCCTGTTTCCCCCCAAAATAAGATATCCCCTGATAATAAGACCAATTGGGCTTTTGAGCACATGGCAATAAGGCCAAGCACTTATTTCAGGGTTCAAAAAAAATATAAGACAGGGTCTTATTTTCGGGGAAGCACGGGTAACTGTCAGGAAATTTCTCCTTAGTTCTAGGTTGCTTCTCTCCTTGATCAGTTTCCACCCATTGTTTCTTGTCCTGCCCTCAGGTGCTTTGGAGAATAGCTTGACTCCCTCTTCTTTGTGGCAGCCCCTGAGATATTGGAAGACTGCTATCATGTCTCCCCTAGTCCTTCTTTTCATTAAACTAGATATACCCAGTTCCTGCAACCATTCTTCATATGTTTTAGCCTCCAGTCTCCTAATCATCTTCGTTGCTCTTCTCTGCACTCTTTCTAGCATCTCAACATCTTTTTTACATCGTGGCGACCAAAACTGGATGCCATATTCCAAGTGTGGCCTTATAAAGTGGTATAAACACTTCACGTGATCTTGATTCTATTCCTCTGTTTATGCAGCCTAGAACCATGCTGGCTTTTTTGACTGTGTCAAGAATGGTCGCAAAACAGGACAAAATTCATTTAACAACTATCTCACTCAGCAACAGAAGTTTGGGGCTCCATTGTGGTCATACGTCAAGGACTATCTGTATTCTTTTTTTAAAAAAAAAAACAGTTGATAAGTATTTATAATTGCACCAAACCCTATTTCACACCAAGAGCGATCAATACATCAATACAGAATGGAAGACAAAGAATTAGGACCAGGATTGTTGGAGTCAAAAAACAAGTTACGTAAACTACCGGAGAAAATGTTGCAGTTCTCTGCTTCCGACATAAACAGTAGGCAGAAACAAGGGGGGAAAAGAAAGACTTATTTTATGTTTGCCTTCAGCAACCAAAAATGCTAAGTACTATATCATTAGCATGCTTGCTTTTGTAGAATATTTCATCCTGGATGTTTTTATAAGACATTTAAAATGCGCTCCTGTTAAGAGGGGAAAACAACAGCAGCATTTTAGGTGCTGAAAATTGTATGCATATTAAAAGCAGGAAAGAAGAAAGCAGAAACTGAATAACTACTCCATAGACAATCAAAATTATATGAAGAAGAAAAGGAGGGGGAGGGGGGAGGAGGAGGAGGAGGAGGAGGAGGAGGAGGAAGAAGAAGAAGAAGAAGAAGAAGAAGAAGAAGAAGAAGAAGAAGAAGAAGAAGAAGAAGAAGAAGAAGAAGAAGAAGAAGAAGAAGAAGAAGAAGAAGAAGAAGAAGAAGAAGAAGAAGAAGAAGAAGAACTACTAGTTGTTGTTTATGGAACTGTTGATCCAAATAGGAGGAGGAGGAGGAGGAGGAGGAGGAGGAGGAGGAGGAAGAAGAAGAAGAAGAAGAAGAAGAAGAAGAAGAAGAAGAAGAAGAAGAAGAAGAAGAAGAAGAAGAAGAAGAAGAAGAAGAAGAAGAAGAAGAAGAAGAAGAAGAAGAAGAAGAAGAAGAAGAACTACTAGTTGTTGTTTATGGAACTGTTGATCCAAATAGGAGGAGGAGGAGGAGGAGGAGGAGGAGGAGGAGGAGGAGGAGGAGGAGGAGGAGAATTGTGGGGTCCTTGGTGCTCTCTCAAGGTGGTGGTTTTTCTTGCAGATGTTTCAGTACCCAATCTACCCAAATGTCTGGAAGAAAACAACCAAGTTCAGAGAACAGCAAGGACCCCTAAATTCAACCATGAACTTAATTGATATTGTGCATACTCCTAATAATTAGCTTTGGGGATGCATTTCCAACTAAAAACATAAAATAAAAATAAATAAAAATAAACTAGTGAAATAAAGAAATAAAAGGAGGAGGGAGAGGAGGGGGAGGAGGAGAAAAAGTGGAGGAGGAGGAGGGGAAGAAGAAGAAGAAGAAGAAGAAGAAGAAGAAGAAGAAGAAGAAGAAGAAGAAGAAGAAGAAGAAGAAGAAGAAGAAGAAGAAGAAGAAGAAGAGGAGGAGGAGGAGGAGGAGGAGGAGGAGGAGGAGGAGGAGGAGGAGGAGGAGGAGGAGGAGGAGGAGGAGGAGGAGGAGGAGGAGGAGGGAAGCCCAGTGCTCCTATAAGGGAAGAATATTGATCCTGCCTTTCTTACCAGACATTGTTAAAAGACACTCTTAAAGGGAGGGGAAATTCCCATGCTTTTGCATTAAAATAATTTGTGAGATGAGCTAGAAGTCAAATCGCTCAAAGGAATAAATCCCCTTTAATTCTCTGAAACCAGCTGAAGAGTGACAGCAGCTTTCATCACTGCACGATGTCAGTGTAACTTTTAGAAAAGTTTTGCAGTGCCCAGACAAAGTTTTCCATCTCTTCCCTGTTCCCACCCCATTGCTCTCTCTTGCTCTTTCATTCTATCTCTCCCGGAATTCACAATCAAAGAAATGTACACAGATTCCACCACCGTTCTGAATCATTCTTATCCTAATATTATACCTGATTGCAATCATAACCCAATTGGTTCACCTTTCTGATTGCTGGCGCCAAACTATTTAAAAGGAGGGATCATTATTCCTTATTATTCAGGGTCGACATTCTTGGGACCGAATCAAGTGCGCAGCATCTTCTCTTCTTGCTAATCGTTAAAATTAAAGGATTCCTGATTTCCAGTAAATCAAAGTCCCATTATTTTCTTTAACAACCTGTTTATAAAGTCACTGCCACCCCTGAAAGATTATCGTTTTTTAAGTTGCCGTTCCAGATTACTATTTCATTAAACTATTATTGCTCCACTTTTTTTTTTGTATTAGGTGCGTTTCGTTTTGATTGCAAGGGGTGATTTTCTTTTCCATCGTCAATGGAGGGTTTCTTCTTCCCCTCCTTCCTGCTTGACTTCAATGCTCTCCGTGCATCGTTCCTGCATCCTTGACATATAATCATGTTCAGGTTTTCTTTTTGACACTTGATTAGGCTGCATCACAAGGATATGACATTGCTTAATGGCAACTTGTAACCCAGGCTTTTATTGATGCCTTTGGCATGTGTATGACATTTCTTGGGTTCACTGGTCTTCTGTATTATGATAAGCCTTGGAAAACATCATGCTAAAAGAATAGTTCGGAATTCACATGTATTTCACTGCCTTCAAAAGAAATAGTGGCAGACAGTAATTAAGTATTGTCATTGTCTCTGGAGATTGTCAGTCATCCAGTTCATGAATGTCCTAAAGGTGCTTTGATCGTGTGGAACGAGTTGCCTCCAGAAGTTGTAGATGCTCCAAACACTGGAAGTTTTTAAGAAGAGATTGGACAACCATTTGTCTGAAATGGTAGAGTAGAGTAGAGTAGAGTAGAGTAGAGTAGAGTAGAGTAGAATAGAATAGAATAGAATAGAATAGAATAGAATAGAATAGAATAGAATAGAATAGAATAGAATAGAATAGAATAGAATAGAATAGAATAGAATAGAATAGAATTCTTTATTGGCCAAGTGTGATAGGACAGACAAGGAATTTGTCTTGGTGCATATGCTCTCAGTGTACATAAAAGAAAAGATACGTTCATCAAGAATCATAAGGTACAACACTTAATGATAGTCATAGGGTACAAATAAGCAATCAGGAAACAATATAAATATAAATCCTAAAGATACAAGCAACAAAACTACAGTCATACAGCCATAAGTGGAAGGAGATGGGTGGTGGGAACGATGAGAAGATTAATATTAGTGCAGACTTAGTGAATAGTTTTGACAGTGTTGAGGGAATTATTTGTTTAGCAGAGTGATGGCATTCAGGAAAAAATTGTTCTTGTGTCTAGTTGTTCTGGTGTGCAGTGCTCTATAGGGTATAGGGTTTACTGCTTGCTCAGGGGGTTGGATTAGAAGACCTCCAAGATCCCTTCCAATTCTGTTATTCTGTTATTCTTTGTTTTTACTGGAAGCCTTTTTGCTTTCTCCAGAGAGTACTCAACTGCTTGGTTGAGAAGCAAAACATCTTCAAGCAAAAACAAAGAAAGTCCAGTTGCCATTTGAAATAGCACCTTTGGGACAAGCATTGTCACTGTGCTTTTTCAAGATGCAGCTGGACTTTCTGTTTTGTTTTGTTTTTGAAGACATTTCGCTTCTCATCCAAGAAGCTTCTTCAGCTCTGACTGGATGGTGGGGAAGAGAACAACCATGACCTGGATGACCGACAATCTCCATAGGCACCTAGACAAGCATTGTTACTGTTTTCTTCTCTTCCGCACATTGAACAATGTTGGAATTGTAGGATCCAACATGGTATTTTGGTAATTTTTCTCCTGCATTGTGAAAACGTTTTGTAACTGTAGTTGCCAGCATAGTAGTCTTCTCTCAGAGTTGTCCTTCTGCTGCAATCAGTAGATAATTCAATCTATATCATATGTATGCAGAGTAGCACCCTTTGTTGCAACCAACAATCAACAACAAGGTATAGTGTTGAATGTAAGGCATTATTATTATTATTATTATTATTATTATTATTATTATTATTATTATTATTATTATTATTATTATTATTATTATTATTGAGATTTATATGCCGCCCTATCTCCAGCCAGACTCAGGGCGGCTCACAACAGTAAAAAACATCTAATGAAAAAATTAAAAGAAATTAAATCCAAATCTCATGATTTAACAGTTAAAAGTTCAATGAAGACTAATAAGTTAAAAATTAAAACCCCATCAGTCCAGGCCAGCCAAACAAAACAGCCACATTTTCAGGTTGCGACGGAAAGAGCGGAGGTCGGGGACCACCTGGAGCTCCAGGGGCAGTTGATTCCAAAGGGTAGGTGCGCCCACAGAGAAAGCTCTCCCCCTGAGGGTCGCCAGCTGACACTGTCTGGCCAACGGCACCCTGAGGAGGCCCTCTCTGTGGGAATGCACCGGGCAATGGGCAGCTGTTGCTGGTTGCAGATGCCCCCCAAAATGTCCTCCCCAAATGTATGTCATTGCAGAGGCTGAAGAACTCCTTGGATGTCATTTAAAGGGATGTCATTTACATTCTTCTGATCCATACCAAAAATATAATAGATTGATGCCTGCTTGGATGGGAGACCACCAAGAATCCCCGGGGCTACAGAATAGACTGGGAAGAAGGAGAGGAGGAGGAAGAAGAAGAAGAAGAAGAAGAAGAAGAAGAAGAAGAAGAAGAAGAAGAAGGAGAAGGAGAAGGAGAAGGAGAAGGAGAAGGAGAAGGAGAAGGAGAAGGAGAAGGAGAAGGAGAGGGAGAGGGAGAGGGAGAGGGAGAGGGAGAGGGAGAGGGAGAGGGAGAGGGAGAGGAAGAGGAAGAAGGAGAAGGAGAAGGAGAAGGAGAAGGAGAAGAAGAAGAAGAAGGAGAAGGAGAAGGAGAAGGAGAAGGAGAAGGAGAAGGAGAAGGAGAGGGAGAGGGAGAGGGAGAGGGAGAGGGAGAGGGAGAGGGAGAGGGAGAGGAAGAAGGAGAAGGAGAAGGAGAAGAAGAAGAAGAAGAAGAAGAAGAAGAAGAAGAAGAAGAAGAAGAAGAAGAAGAAGAAGAAGAAGAAGAAGAAGAAGAAGAAGAAGAAGAAGAAGAAGAAGAAGAAGAAGAAGAAGAAGAAGGCATAGTCAAAACACTTCAGTCCTGTTGCCAAGGAAACTGCACAGACAGGTCCATGCAGCCAGCCTCATGGGAGTCTTTACCTTTTATCTTTTATACAATTTTCTTAGCAGAAGAAGAGAGGTTTACGCTGTAGGAAATGAAAAATAACCCAGGGCCATTTTGCCAATGTATGGGGTAGTTGAATAAATTAGAA
The DNA here is from genome assembly GCF_059756535.1 of Pantherophis guttatus. Taxonomy (NCBI): domain Eukaryota; kingdom Metazoa; phylum Chordata; class Lepidosauria; order Squamata; family Colubridae; genus Pantherophis; species Pantherophis guttatus. Next base: position 127,058,476 of record NC_142067.1, read on the forward strand.
AGAGGAAATGAAAAAAAAATAGATATTTTCATTGGGAAGGATTGCATTTGTTAACAGTAAAAACACATTCATTGGGTTCGGAGACAGTAAAGTCATGAGCCAACATTTTCAGAAATCTCATTTCTCTCTTTTTTTTTATTTCTTGCTTAATGATTGTTCTTCCCAGATTGAAAGTTTCCAATCTGCAAAATCAGTTTCTAGTGCAGACCTCCAGTTTTTTTCCCAGCGTGCATTATATCGCTTTGCAGTGATTTCATTAAGCATTGCCTATCTCAAAAATAATAACACTACAAGTTATATGGCTGAAAAAGGAGTGGGTAGCCTTCCAAATTATCTAATTCAGGGGTGTCACACTCAAGGCCCAGAGACCAGATCTGGCCCTAAGGGAGCTTCGATCTGGCCTGCAGGGTCACACTGGAAACAGCATAGGATTGGCCTGTGGTGCCTCTGCCAGCAAAAATGGAGCTCGGGAAGGCTGTGTGCAGCCCTCCTGAGCTCCATTTTCACTAGCAAAGGGCTGCAGGAGGCCGTCGCAGCCGAAAACGGAGCTCGGATGCCCGTTTTTGCTGGCAGGGCGCTCGGGCCACCAGATGCATTGACACGAGTGATGTCAAGCCAGCCACACCCACCCTGGACACACCCACCTGGCCCCCCAAGGTCAAACACAACCCTGATGTGGCCCTCAATGAAATCGAGTTCGACACCCCTGATTTAATACCTTTTCGTGTCAGCATGAAGTTCAATTCTGAATTTTTTTAAAAAAAATATATGCGGGAGGAAATATGAATATTACAGTTATTGTCATCATCTCTCCCAGAAGAACGATGTGAAGATGTTCAAAATCTAAGCAAGCCAACATATCAATCTGCACTGATTGCAAAATAAATAAGTGTGACATCGAGGAGGCTAGGTGGGCGCATTAATTAAAATGCAGTATTACACGTGAAGTCTTCCCATGGCCAGGAATTTCGATCTTGACCAGCTCAAGGTTGACTCAGCCTTCCATTCTTCCAAGGTCTGTAAAATGAGGACTGTTCTGTCCCTGTCCCACACACTCACACCCACAGACGGCCTGGAGTTAATTAAACCACACGACAAAGTCTTTGAAGATAAAGCTGGCAGTAACCCAGTGGCTAGCTGCCAATTCAGACTTTACTCACACAAAAAAAAAGATTAGACTGCAAGCATTCCGATAAAGCAGGCAAAGTTTCAGCAATACAAGAATTAGTCCAAATGCAGTCCGACAAGGCAGGCAGAAGTCCAGTAATGCAGAGATCATGGATTATTTCTAGTTTTTGCTCGTCACAAACTGAACCGGCCACCACACCCACATTTATACCCTGTGGGGTGTGGTCCAGTGACTCAGCTAATCTCTGGCACGCCTTCGCCTCTGCTGCACACGCTTCTCCCTGCGCCGCTGTCGAGGATCCAGCCAGCCCTTATCTCCTTCGTCGCTGTCCACCTGTGGCTGCGGGGACGTGCTTGGCTCTGGGCCCATCTCTTGGCCTTTGGTGTCCTCTGGAGGCATTGCCAGAGAGGAGGGTCCTGGAGAGGGAGGCCTTGCCAACTCCTCTCCCTCACTCTCAGAGTCTGCATCTGTTGATAGCCCAGGCTCAGGCAACGGAGCCACAACAAGGACCCAGAGTGTTGGGGGCATGATGCTGACTCTGTAAACCACTTAGAGAAGGCTGTACAGCACTAAGGAGCTGTATACATGTCTAAGTGCTATTGCTATTTCTCCTATATCTCATGGAGGAGGAGGAGGAGGAGGAGGAGGAGGAGGAGGAGGAGGAGGAGGAGGAGGAGGTGGAGGAGGAGAGGAGGAGGAAAAGAATCAGTGGTGGGTTGCTACTGGTTCGCCCTGGATCAGGAGAACCGGTAGTGGCGGCAGCGGGAGGCTCCGCCCACTCACCCAGATGTCTCTGCGCATGCACAGAAGCATTGCACATGCGAGCAAACCGGTAGCGGCCAAAATTGAAACCCACTACTGAAAAGGATGTTTCTAACGAGCCCTGGTTGCACAGTAGTTAGGATGCAGTATTGCAGGCACACTCTGCCCATAGCCAGAAATTCAATCCTGACCGGCTCAAGGATTGACTCAGCCTTCCATCCTTCCAAGGTTGGTTAAATGAGGAGCCAGATTGTTGGGGGGCAAGAGGCGGACTATGTAAACCACTTAGAGAGTGGTATAAAGTGCTGTGCAGTAGTATATAAGTCTAAGTGCTATTACTATAGCACTTAGTGGGCCTGGTGGCTCAGCAAACTAAAAGCATTGTGATTAACACCAGCTGTCTGCAATTACTGTAAGTTCGAATCTCCCCAGGCTCAAGGTTGACTCAGCCTTCCATCCTTTCTAAGGTAGGTAAATTGAGGACCCAGTTTGTGGGGGCAATAAGCTGACTTTGTATAAATATACAAAAGTATGAAGGCTATTGCTTAACGCATTGTAAACCGCCCTGAGTCTCCAGAGAAGGGCGGCATATAAATCAAATTACAAAAGAAAAAAACCTATCACTATCTTGAAGCACACCTACTGCCTTTAAATGCATCGCCAAGAATGATCCCTCACGGAAAGGTTGGAGAAAATGAAAATAAATGACACGGGATGCTTAACTGACATCAGAGGAAGCACTTCAGCATATGAAAGGCAAGCAGCTTTATTCCAGCACAATTTCACGCACTTCAGCCTATTTTACTCAAGTTCGCAGAGCATTACCTTCAGTTAGGAAGCCTCTCTAGGTCTGGAAAGCAAAAGGGAAGCCCAGTTGCAACAGAAACTTAGTGCCATGATAATGCAGGGCAAAGCTAGAAACAAAAACAAAACCCCGTTAATTTCACTGACTTGGATAAGTCTCTTTCTTGAACTGCTCAGCTTTTGAACTATAAATGTTCATAATAAGGGCAGCATGAATACAGAACCAGGTGAGATCAGGTGAAGTACAATAACCGTTCACCATAGTAGTTATAACAGCAAAGGGAATTGTGTAGCAAAGTAAACCGTAGCTCTTTCCTACTCTTTGGCTGTGACTTTAATCATGGGCGTCTGCATTATTTATGTGTTTATTTATTCATTTCATTAGATTTATATTCTACCTCTTAGTTTAAGATGTTGAGCATAGAACTCTCTCCATAAGGTAGAGTTGGTTATAAGTTAATTGCTGGCCCCAGTGAGACTCTGTGGCTGATGGTGGATTTAAACTGATGTTTTGTGAATCCTTCTGCAACATTAGCTGTCACTTGATGCCTGACTCTTAAACTGCCTTCTTACTATATATTTATATTTCCTAATTGGAAGCACTTCCACCCAATAATTTTGAACCAGTTTTAAAGCAATTCCAGACCTCAACGATCCGGTGACACCAGCTACATTGTCCAACACAGTTAATTTATTTCTAACTCAACTGTGGCATATTTCAAACGGCAGACAAGTTATGATTTTTGAATTTTGTTCCAGTCTACTTGGATTGTAACGGTAAAAACATTTTTAGACAATTGCTGGAGGTCTGCTAAGCTTGGGAACAATGTTTTATTGTCCTCTTTCCAAAAACTGGGTTTCAAGTTTTTTGATGGGAATGGTGGCTTAACGGCTTTGCAGCTCTCTCTCATAAGAGATACTGAGATTTGGAGCAGCAAGTGAGTGACCATATCACAAAATATAAATTAAAAGCATGGATGAGATTATTTCTTTTAAAAGATGGCTCTGTAATCATTCATGAGACAAATCTGTTATGAATCCAGAAGAGGGGGTAACTCTCACTCTGCTCATTCCCCATTTTCCAGAAAGATACTTCAGTAATCATTCCAACTCTGAATATTTTTTTTAATTTGATTTATATGCCACCCTTCTCCGGAGATTCAGGGCGGTTTACAATGTGTTAAGCAACAGCCTTCATACTTTTGTATATTTTTACAAAGTCAGCTTATTGCCCCCACAAACTGGGTCCTCAATTTACCTACCTTAGAAAGGATGGAAGGCTGAGTCAACCTTGAGCCTGGCAAGATTCGAACTTACTAACTGCAGACAGCTGGAGTTAAATTACAATGCATTAGTCTGCTGAGCTATCCAGGCTCCCTGAATATTCTAGGAGCAGTGTCATTTCTTGATTCATTTCCCTCTGTCTTTAAGTTTCAAGGCTGATTCAACCTTTCTGGGCAGTTTCTGGATAAGTCTGGATAAGATGAGGATGAATCAGAATTAGAATAGTAGAATAGAGCTGGAACAGATCTTGGAAATCTTCTAGTCCACTCCCATGCTCAAGGAGGAGATCCTATACCAGGGATCAGCAACCTGTGGCTCTGGAGTCGCATGTGGCTCTTTCATCCCTCTGCTGTGGCTCCCTATTGCTGGTTGGCTCCACAATTGATAGGGCTTTTGGTTAGGATAGGTAGAGGAAAAAGGATGTTGTGCTAGGAGGAGACTATGGTGGGGGAACCGGACTTACGGTTGGCTCCAGAATTGAACGGGGTCTTCCAGCTAGGACATTTGTGGCTCTTTGAGTATTTAAGGTTGCCGACCCCTGTCCTATACCATATTCAGACAAATGGCTATCCAGTCTCTTCTTCAAAACCTTCAATGATGAAGCACCCACAACTTCTGAAGACAATCTGTTCCACTGGTTAATTGACTTCACTATTAGGAAGTTTCTTCTCAATTCCAGGTTGCTTCTCTCCTTGATTAGTTTCCATCCATTGTTTCTTGTCCTGCCCTGGTGCGGTGGCCTAGAGGTGGAGCTCTCGCCTCACAATCAGGAGGCTGTGAGTTCAATCCTAGGTAGAGGCAGATATTTCTATCCCTGGGCACAATGAGAATAAATCTGCTGCAAACTCCGTATTGGTGACAAGAAGGGCATCCGGTCAGTAAACATTCAGCTCCATTCAGTTGCATAATCCCATTCAAGGGATTATGGGGTCATTAAATGACAAAGAAGAAGTTTCTTGTCCTGCCTTCTGGTGCTTTGGAAAATAAATTGACCCCGGGGTCTCTTTGTGGCAGCTTCTCAAATACTGGTTCAAATAATATTCAGCAGGCTTGGAGGCTTGAAAAAGATGTGGGAGATTGACTGGCCCTCGTAGTGCTCCAGTTTCTGTGTATTAACAATCATTTGCATCTGAAATGACAGGAGCCTTTCACTGTCTAAAGCTGAATAAGGAAAGACTGATATAGCATTCTCAGTTATAAGAGGTTGCTTCACTTCAATCGTAGCCATCATGCACACACAATATTCTGTATGACAAGAACTGGTTGTTAGACACTGGGACTATTACCGTATTTTTCGGATTATAAAATGCACCTTTCTTCTCTCTAAAAGGTGATGAAAATTTGGGTGCATCTTATACACCGAATGTAGCCCCGCCCACCCACTGGCCCCCTTTGGCCTCTGTGTCCCAGCAATTTACCTCCTTGCAGCAAGCAGCAAGAAGAAACAGCCCACTTCAGCTTCAGCACAGCCTAATTAGCACAAGTTGATTGTCCATTGGATCAGCCTCCCGGCTCTCAGCTGTTTCAGGCTGCAGGGATTGCCACTGCCTATTGCTGCGCAGGCCTCTGCTGATTGCTGCAAGGAGGCAAATTGCTGGGAGCAGATTTTTTTTTTCTTGTACTAATCAAGCTATGCTGAAAACGAAAATGAAAGTAAAGCAGGTTGTTTGCTGTTTGCTGCAACAAGGCAAAATTGCTGGGAGGCAGAGGCAGATTTCTTTTTCTTGTTTTCCTCACCAAAAAAGGTAGGTGCATCTTATAGTCCAGTGCATCTTATACTCCGAAAAATATGGTAGTTGTTCTTCAGGCTGAACAGAAGTCTCTTCCTTTTCCAATAACTTCAAGTTAATCTTTTTTGTTCGGTATCACAAATGAGTATTATTTGTTACTAATATTGATGCTTGTCCTCTCTTTTCCTCTTCTTTGTTTACTGTATTCAAACAAAAACTTGGATATTCTGTGGGTTTCACTCTGATAACAAAGACAGAGCTGGCAAGAGAGGTTTTTGGAGACTTGATCTCATGCAATAAGTAAAGAGTAAGATAGACCACAATCTCCCCCATGCTATTTAATATTAGTACGAAGCTTCTGGAAGCAATCATAAAGAGATTTGGGCAAGTGCTATCTGTATGCTGTATGATAGCAGCATAGCCTATTCCTTTCTTTTATCTGAATTGGGAAAGGTTGCACATATCTTTTATTTTTATTGCAGAAATACGGAGGGCAGCATTAAAACAGGCTTCCTAAACCTCTGCACTTCAAAAAGGGCTAGACATTACATTATAAATAAAAGCAGTTCCCAAAACTTTTGGCTATCTGTGAACTTCTTGAGCTGCTCGTCTTCATGCTGGTTTTGGGATGACTTACAGATACAGATTAACAGAGTTGGAAGTGACCTTGTAGGTCATCTAGTAGTCCAACCCCCTGCCCAATCAGGAGACCCTACACCATTTCTGACAGATGGCAATCCAGTCTCTTCTTGAAAGCCTCCAGTGATGAAGCTCCCACAACTTCTGAAGGCAACTTCTGTTCCATGAGTCGATTGTTCTCACTGTCAGAACATTCCTCCTTACTTCTAGGTTGAATCTCTCCTTGATCAGTTTACATCCATTCTTCCTTGTCTGGCCTTCAGGTGCTTTGGGAAATAGCTTGACCCCTTCCTCTCTGTGGCAGCCCCTCAAATATTGGAAGACTGCTATCATGTTTCCCATGGTCCTTCTCTTCACTAGACTAGCCATGCCCAGTTCCTGCAACCATTCATGGTATGTTTTAGCTTCCTGTCCCTAATCCTCCTGGTTGCTCTTCTCTGCACTCTTTCTAGAGTCTCAACATCTTTTTTATAGTGTGGTGACCAAAACTAGATGCAGGATTCTAGATTCTAGGGAACCCATTCTTGCTGGCAGAGTGCTCGGGCCACCACAGGCGCCCCCGACACGAGTGACATTGAGCTGGCCACACCCACCCTGGCCATGCCCAACCCGGCCCTCCAAGGTCAAACACAACCCTGATGTGGCCCTCAATGAAATCAAGTTTGACACCCCTGGTCTAGCAGTTAAGATACTAGGCTAGAACCCAAGACACTGTGAGTTTTCTCAATGCTGCCTTTTGTATGTTATATCTTAATAAATTTAATGAAATTATTATGAAAAAGGATGAGTGGAATATTTTGTAGCAAAAGTTAGAGATGTCACTCCCGCAGTAGAATTGACTTCTTTTTCCTCTTCCTATGGTTCAGACTGTGTAGTGGTCAGCACATCAGAAATTAGAGGAAACTTGTAGATTTTCAATTTTTTCTTTTTTTTTTTAATTTTAAAAACAAACTTTATTCGTATTTTAAAAAACATTTAAAACAAATATAAGAAAAACAAACAAGTTTCTCTTAATCAAAAACACAAATTACATATACATATTCAGTACATATACAGTACTCAACTTCATCTATTGACTACTTTCTATTATTATATATACATATATACATACATACAGTGGCTTATTTCCTTTTCTATCTCTCTGACAGTGCAGTTGTTTATTATATTGATTTCTTCTGAATTTCATCTTTAACCATTCCCCCTCCTCTGATTTATCCACTGGTACCAGCTATTCCATATTTTGAAGTATTTTGAGTCTTCCTTATCCTGTAACTCTAGTGTTAGTTTGTCCATCTCTGTGCATATATAAATTTTTTGTATTAATTCCTGATCAGTTGGCAAGCGATCTATTTTCCAAAGTTCCAAATTTTCATTCTACATGCAGACATATGCACACAGACACACACATACAATGTATGTACCAGTGGTGAAATCCAAATCTTTTTACTACAGGTTCTGTGGGTGTGGCTTGGTAGGTGTGGCTTGGTGGGCGTGGCAGGGGAAGGATACTGCAAAATCTTCATTCCCTCTCCAATCCTGGGGGAAGGATATTGCAAAATCCCCATTTAACCCCACTCTGGGGTACCAGCCAAAGGTGTGGTATTTGCCGGTTCTCCGAACTACTCAAAATTTCCGCTACCCATTCTCCTAACTGTTCAAAATTTCCACTACCGGTTCTCCAGAACTTGTCAGAACCTGCTAGATTTCACCCCTGGTATATACACACATTATATAAAGCATTCAGTCACACTAAAGTCTCAAATAGCTTAGTTCAAAGACAGACGAGTGGCATTTCCAAAGCATAACCATTTCTACTTTCCAATCTTTGATAACTTCCAAAGCACCCAAAAAGCATCTTAAACATCTTAACGTCCTCAAAATATAAAGAACATTATATGTTTTCTTTCATTTGTGTACGGCTTTCCTAGCAACAACAACAGAATATGCTTGAAGCATTTTCCAATTAAATTCGGACAGGTAAAACAGAAAATTAGAACAATGACTTAAAAACGTGTACTAAAACCAGGTTGAAAGGCTTTGGGGAACAGGAAAACGATAACAGCCAAGGACTGAACGAGGTGAGAATGTTCACTGTAAGAGGACCAGAAAGCTTTTTTGCAGGGTCGCAAAAGGGGTCCATGGGACAAAACAGGATGTGTTCTACCTTCAAATACATTGAAATAAATATGTGCTGCTTTTAGACATAGCCAGTGTCCTGAGACTAGTCAGGACAGGAGGCATGTTGGAAAGACACCAAGTCCAAAATTCTACAGCAATGCTTTAAGAATAGAATAGAATAGAATAGAATAGAATAGAATAGAATAGAATAGAATAGAATAGAATAGAATAGAATAGAATTTTTTTGTTGGCCAAGTGTGATTGGACACATGAGGAATTTGTCTTTGGTGCATACACTCTCAGTGTGCATAAAAGAAAAGATACGTTCGTCAAGAATCATAAGGTGCAACACTTAATGGTGGTCATAGGGTACAAATAAGCAATCAAATCAATAGGAAACAATCAATATAAATCATAAGGATACAAGGAAACAGTCATGCAGTCATGACTGTAAACAGAAGGTTACAGTCATGCAGTCAGTGGGAGGAGACGGGTGGTGGGAATGATGACAAGATTATTAGTAATGCAGACTTAGTACCTAGTTTGACAGTGTTGAGAGAATTATTTGTTTAGCAGAGTGATGGCGTTGGGGAAAAAATGTTCTTGTGTCTAGTTGTTCTTGTCCTTGTGTCGAGTTACAGTGCTCTATAGTATCATTTTGAGGGTAGGAGTTGAAACAGTTTATGTCCAGGATGCGAGGGGTCTGTAAATATTTTCACAGCCCTCTTTTTGACTTGTGCAGTATACAGGTCCTCAATGGAAGGCAGGTTGGTAGCAATTGTTATTGCTGTAGCAAAATGGTACCAATAACATATGTTCATAAAGAGCTAGATGTACCTTTTTTCAATAGTTACTCTATAAGGTGATTGGCTGCTGCTGGCCGGTCTCATTGCACCATTGGGTAATATTGATTATTATTGATTATTCCCTTGGATGCGTGCCAAGTATAACTCACCATCAGAGGTGGTCTTCAGCCGGTTTGGACTAGTTTGGGCAAACCAGTTTGGACTAGTTGGACTAGTTCGGGCAAACCGGTAGTGGCGACCCACAATCCCGTCCTATATCGCTGTGGTTTCGATGCCGCTCTCATGCGCAGATGGCGCGCACGAGTGAATTGCCGTGTTTTGTGACACCACATACATGTGTGGACAGCATGCATGAGCGAAGCAAGCGTGCACATGCACCCACTCACATTTCAGGTGCTGAGTAAACCGGTTGCTACAGTATGTGAAGCCCATCTCTTCTCACAATGGTGTTCAGCAAATGTGAAAGTCCATCAGCCTTGCTGCAGCATTGCAAGGGCCAGCTCAAGATGAAGCTCTTAAGATTCTGAGATGAGCATTAATCAGACCCTACAGCTCTACCACCCATTGCCACCCATCAACCCCATCATCAGTAGTGACAGTCAAGGTGCTGTGGTTTTTTTTGGGGGGGGGGACTGCTCCTTTCTTTCAGAACAATGATTGGTCTTTCCAATAGAGCAGAAGATTGGTGTCGAACAGCATGGAGTTTTGATTGAACGCCTCGCTAAATCAGGCGCAGTGGCCATCCCCATCAAAATGCACTTCCTATTCCCCACAATTCAAACATTATTCATCTCTGGTAAAAGGTAGGTATTACATTACATTTGTTTTCTTTTCAGTAATCTGCTGGTCGCTTCAAAAGAGTCGTAGGAAAAATATGAAAAGGAAAACGCACTTCCAGTCATTATCTTTGCAGGCATACACCAGAGAGCAGCAAATCAATGGAATTTAGTGGATCCATGCTGGTAGACCATTAGCACTGCTATTTCCAAAGCACAAAAGTTAATAAGTGCAGGTCTTTATTTTATGATAATGAAGACCTTTTTTTAAAAAAAAAAAAGAGCTGTTGAATGACAAGCACCAGTGAAGACAAGAAAAGGCAAGTGAAAAATCAAGATTTTGATTAGAGAGCAGATCTTCTTGGAGGACAAACATTGAAAAGAATAAATCTTTATCCTAACATCAGAGGAATATTATTAAGAAGGCATTTCTGATGTCGCTCTCTCGCTTATTTTTCGGTACTGACATCGTGAGTCACACACTGATTTAGATTGTATTGGAAAGGAAGCAAATCATATAAATGTTGGCTTGTCAAAGTGCTGGAAATGGAGAAGTCTAAGGAATTCATCTCCCTCCCCTTTACAAGTTTTAAAAAAGAAAAAGGGTCGTTTTTAATCCCCTTTCCAATTTTTCCTCAAAGCACTTCAGGTTTTCCTAAAAAGCAAGTGAAACACTGAGATGGCAGCCAGATTTTGTTACTCCACAAATTGGAAGGACTGTCGGAACTAAACATAGATATTGGTTGTCCCAAAGGTTCTATTTCAAAAGGCATCTGGCCTTTCTTTGTTTTTTTCTTGAAGACATTTTGCTTCAGATGGATACAGATGGACTGCAGAACCTTGTCCTGTTAGGCTTGTTCTCTATGTTGTGCCATGCATTTGTGAAGTGGTTGTTTTGTTTCTCCAATGTACAGATCTCTACATGTCTCACTGCATTGTACTGCACATATCAGATTGATCAGTTTGGGTCTGGGTGTTTTATTCATGGGGCAGACAAGCTTCTGCCTTATTTGGGGTGTAAAGTATGCATGTATATTGCGTTGGTTGAAAATCCTCCTGCAATATATGAAATTAATGACATTTGAAAGATAAATGCCACTGTTTTGAAGACAGCAAAGTCCACATTCTGGACAGCGAGCTTTGAAAGAGGGGTCAAAGACAGAGGTTTGAGAGAGGGGTCAAAGTGGTTATCTACATTAAGATTGAACAGCCCTCTCTCAACAGAGGGGGAGGAATATGACACCACTATCTTCTACCGTATCCCTCCTGCTGTTGAGAGAGGGCTATTCAACACAGTCCTTTCAGCAGTTCCAAAAAGGTTCAAGTTTCAAGGCTATTCAACTCAATCCTTTCAGCAGTTTCAAGAAAGTTCCACACCTATTTGCACTATTCAGGTGACACTGAGGGCACAGATAAACCTCCAGATAGCCTCAATAACTCTCAGAAAATATGCTAACAACCAGATGTCTGCTGGGAATACATTTTTTTCCATTCTCTACCATTTAGTCAGAACTGAAGAAAGCTTCTCGGATGACAAGTGAAATATCTTCAAGAAAAAACAAAGAAAAAGCACCTTTGGAACAACCATGACCTAAATGATTGAGAATCTCCATAGACACACAAACTGGTTGTCATAACTGCATTCAGAATTGATGGACTGTTAAGGATATTCTTGGCTCATAACAGATGTTGTGGGTTATTGAGCAGAGTACCCTTTGAGTAAACGCATGAAAAACAACTGGGAGTGGTTGTAAACAATCACAGTCAATATACAAACACACTGAGTTGTTGTAGTCTTTTACTTTTAGAAAAAAGTAAAGCAAAGTCCAAAAACAATCCAAGTCATGCACAGATAAGTCGAGAGTTAAAAGATCAATCCAGGGATATTTCAAGTACAAAGTCTTCTTACCAGTTGTAGTCATACACAATAAAACAGTTCTTCTTGAGTTTCAAAACAAGAACAAGTTCAATATCAAAACATTCAATAAATAGTAGAAAGCAACATGTAGCTATGATCAAACAGTGATCATGCAGAGAGATCAGGTAGAGAGTTACAGCAAATAAGCAGGTAAAATGGTGTAGTGTCCACACAAGCCATGATCCTGACTTCCCTTAAGTACATTGGCTACAGAGCTTAGCCAATCAGGATATAGGATGATGCAATACAGTCTTAAAGCAATATAATACCTTTCTGACTGCAAACATACATTGTTGGTTTATATATTGCCTGACCAACTAGTTAGACAAATAACCATTTCCTAACATGGTCTTTGAATATTGTCTTCAAAAGGAAGCTCAAATTTGTGTTCAGCAAATGGATGATGATAGGTTAGGGCTCCTTTTTAGGGGTGGTGAAGGTCATTGTGCCCCTTAAGCCAACAGAAGTTCCATACCCTAAATCTAGAATATTGATAGCACTATCTTTTCTTTATTAGTTTTGGAAAAGAACCACAATTTTTCCCATCCTTTCTGACAGGTTAGAAAAATTACGGACACATGTAGTAAAAAACCATTATCCTTGTTGTTGTTGTTGTTGTTGTTGTTATTGTTGTTGTTGTTGTTGTTGTTGTTGTTGTTGTTATTATTATTATTATTATTATTATTATTATTATTATTATTATTATTATTATTATTATTATTATTATTATTATTATTATTTTGGTTTGATAAATGGGAACTGACTCTCAATCACCCAAAATGCAATTACATGACTTCATGGGAGAGTTAGAGGAAGTTAGAAATCTCTAACTTCAAGAGTAGGCTATAAGTTGCTTTTTTGAAAAGTCCATTGTAACGTTGATTGGTTCTTAAACAACCGGTCATAAGTGGAGGGTTTCCTGTACAGACTTATGCATTTATTTTATTTTATTTTATTTTATTAAATTTCTATACCGCCCTTCTCCCGAAGGACTCAGGGTGGTGAACAGCCACGAGATAAATCACATAAATACAAAAAATTTAAAATGAATTAAAAATGAATTAAATAATTTGGCTGAATTTAAAATACCCCATAATTTAAAACAAATTAAAATTTACATTTAAAAAGGGGAGAAGATTTAGACCAGGCCAGCTTGATTGAATAGGAAAGTCTTAAGCGTGCGACGGAAGGTGCGCAGATCCGGGATCCTCCGTATCACCGGGGGGAGCTCGTTCCAGATCGTAGGTGCCCCCACAGAGAAGGCTCTCCCCCTAGGGGCCACCAGTTGACATTGTTTGGCCGACGGCACCCAGAGGAGCCTCTCTCTATGGGAGCGTACTGGCTGGTGGGAGGCTATTGGTGGTAGCAGGTGGTCCCGTAGATAACCAGGTCCTAAGCCAAATTAGAAATAAACAGATTAAAAATAGAGCAATAATTCATTAGCCAAAGTGTTTATGAGCTTATACTTTTGAAACCCTAAATTGCATCATTGCATCTGCCTGACTTTATTTCACCTTAACGATGGGAGCCAAGAGAAAGAGAAGGAAACAATTCTTTTGTTGTAATAACTTAAAAACTATCCTAAGACTCAAGCATATTAAAAGTAAACTGTATCAATTAGTGCTTACACACCCTAATCCATAATGTCAGACATTTATATGCACTGTAGTAAAGATGCTGATAATTGTTGATGACTATATAGGCACATAATCAGTTAAGTCTGATCAATAAACGTATCAGACTGCTTAGGAATGCTTAAAACGGAGATTAGCATGAAGTGTCTAATCAATAATTTAGCCTTTACTAATACGAAAACCAGACACAACACTTCATGTAGTGTTATTCAGTAAAAGTCATCTCTAAAGAATTATTTTCATTTTCTTTCTATTCTCCTTGAATGGAATTGTTACCCAAATTAACGAGCTGGCTTCTTATTAGCTTACCAAAGAGATATTCTTCAATGTCATCTGTTTCCTTAAAGAAACACTTCTTCGTTGTAAAGAGACCTACAGAAACTCATTGTGTAAGAAGGGAAACCCTCATTTGAAGGCTGATGCACAAAGCAGAACAATTTGGTTAAAAATAAACTTGAAAACGAGTCAGGTGATGTTTAATAAATTCACCAAAGAAAGATGTATGTGTGTGTATAGTGTTTTTCTATCGAAGCACCTGGTCTACCCCAAAATGGGAAAGAGCATACTGCTTCCCTTTCGCCTTTGAGCCACAAGTTCTCCTCCCTTCATCAGCTTGAGCCAGAGGAGAGAGTAAGTGTTTTTCTATCGAGACACCTGATCTGCCCCAGGATGTGGGAGGGAGCGTACTGTATCCCTTTCGCCTTTCAGCTCCAATCCAGGAGCCCTCAAGCAGTCGCATTCACAACAAACCATTTTATACCAAATTTATATTTCGCTGATAGAGAAATAAAGGGAGACTTGTATAGATCTATTTCAAGCTATTTAGCTCTCATCAGCTAGCCATACCCTTACTTGGATTTGAACTTGGGCTGCCTGTATGTTAGGCAGTTGTATTAACCTCTGAGCCACAAGTTCTTCTCCCTTTATCATCTTGAGCCAGGGGAGAGATTAAGGTTAAGTTAAACACTTCATCTCTCCCCTGGCTCAAGCTGATAAAGGGAGGAGAACTTGTGGCTCAGAGGTTAATACAACTGCCTAATATGCAGGCATCCCAAGCTCGAATCCAAGTAAGGGTATGGATAGTTAGGTAATAAAACATCTGAAAGCAAACAACCAAACTCAAGAGAGCACCAAGACACTCCACAGCTTAATCCTGAGCTACAGATATTTTCTGTAGAGAATAACAAGTCCTTTCACGTGGTGGCACAGTGGTTAGAATGCAGTATTGCAGGCTAACTCTGCCCACTGCCCACAGTTCGATTCCTTCCATCCTGACCGGCTCAAAGTTGACTCAGCCTTCCATCCTTCCGAGATCGGTAAAATGAGGAGCCAGATTGTTTTGGGGGCAAGATGCTGACTCTGTAAACCGCTTAGAGAGGGCTTTAAAAGCACTGTGAAGTGGTATATAAGTCTAAGCGCTAATGCTGTTTATGTGAATATGGAAATGTCCTCCGAATTGTTGATTCTCCCGCATAATTGTTTCAAATGGCGCATTGTCTTTCCTTCACTGACTTGACTTTAGATACTTTTAGAGTCTAATAATACTTCCGGAATATTTTGGAGAGGCCTACATTCAGATGCATGGAAACTCATACCAAATTGAACAAGGAGATAGAAAAAGACTAATGGAGGTGATCAGAATAAAGGTTTGGAAATAGAAATAACAAGGGGAAAACATGAAAAGAAGGTCTATAGTTCACCCCCGACTAGACCAATGCCTCCTACAACATAATGGCTATAACTGTGGGTTTTTTTTCTTCTTTAACCTAAATAAAAAAATCTTTTCAACTAAAGAATCTCAGTGTCCAATGACCAGCAATAACAAATGAAACTCTATTCAAGATCTCTTATTAAAGGGAACCAAGAAAGCAAATATGATCTTCGTTTGAAATATGACATGTCATACTCACCGCCTCTCCCAAGCAAGCCGGCCGGTCCTTTGTTCCTCATTATATGTTTTATTATTTATAATGAAGTTTGTAATAAATTGGAGGCTGCCGCTGGTTGAAAGGTGAAATGAACTCCTAGAGATGTGCTTCTGTTAGGGGGGGGAAAACTATTGTCCTCTGCTCTTTTTTTTCTCCCTTTTCTTTTGTTATTAAATTTGAAATAAATGCAATGCTATTGAAAGGCTGGTCTGAGCACTCTGAAAAAGAAAAAAAAATCCTTCAAACTCTTTCTCTAATGGACCTTACAAATAGATCTTCAGCTTCAATTATCTACAGCATCTATCAAGCCTCTCTCCCCCGCTTCCTCTCATCTATCTATCTATCTATCTATCTATCTATCTATCTATCTATCATCTATCTATCTATCTATCTATCTATCTATCTATCTATCTATCTATCTATCATCTATCTATCTATCTATCTATCTATCTATCATCTATCTATCTATCTATCTATCATCTATCTATCTATCTATCTATCTATCTATCTATCTATCTATCTATCTAACATATGCCACCCATCTTGTAGTCCAACAACTCTAAATTTGCACACCTGTCAAGGAAGCTACATAAAAGATGGCGGAAGGAGCCCATTGAATATGGCTGAAGAGTCTGACCTTCCTTATACAACTTGGAGGCCCTAAATGTAAAAATATGCTCAGGTGGAGGCTATTAGTGAATAATAAGAGGCTGTGTGAATGTGGAGAGACACAGAGCCTGGCCCATCTGCTGGTATGTCGGCTACTACCAAAAACATGTACCAACAGTGTGTTATTTTTGGCCAAGAAGATAGCTTCATTCTGGTAGTTTACAGTTTGATCTAGATATAGGAGAAGGAGAAGGAGGAGGAGGAGGAGGAGGAGGAGGAGGAGGAGGAGGAGGAGGAGGAGGAGGAGGAGGAGGAGGAGGAGGAGGAGGAGGAGGAGGATGGGAAGGAGTCTACTTCCTTCTTGCTTATTTGTTTCTGGATCCAATTCAAGATGCCGTCTGTCACCTTTAAAGGCCTACGTGGCTTGCGATGAGGTTATTTAAAGGACCATCTTTTCCCAGTTACATTTACCCAACACACAAGTTCTGGGAAGTAGGGTATGGTACAGGTCCCTTCTATCGAGGAAGCCCACCTAGTGTGATCAAGAAGAAGGGGCTTCTCTATTGGCATCTCCCTTTCTGCAGAGATAAGATTTTCCCCCATCTTGATACTCGTTTGGAAAACTCTGAAGATGTGGTCTTGTCAGTTTGGAATTTGGAGTCCCCAGGTTGTTATGGATCCATCAAGCAGATTGTTTGATTGTTGTTGCCAGGGGAGTGAAGGTTTACTGGGTTTCGTATTTGTGGTTTTGCTTCTGTAAGTCACCCAGAGTCACCATGAATTGGGTAGCTATTTGGATTTTCTTAACAAATAACCAAAATAAACAAATAAGCAGCTAAGAACAAGAATAGTGACACTAACAAAACATCACATTGATGAAACCAAAAAGCCCCTATGAATGATTTATAAAATCGTACATACCTCCTGACATTTGTAAGGTGATTTTGTATTTTCACATCACAGGATACAAAGAAAGACAAAAAGCCTGAACAGATTTTATTGCAATAGAAAAAGAATGGAGATTTTCATCTCATATGCAGAAGCCCATCTGCAGTAGAATTTGGACCCATTTAATGAGAAATAGACTATCAGTCAGAGGCGGGCTAGTGCAGGTTTGGACCGGTTCACTCGTACCGGTTGTTCTGACCACCGGCTGGGCCTGCTATTAGTAGTCAATACGAAGCCACACTACACATTCATGTAGTCCTAAGAAGAAACCTGAAATGGAACACAAAGGAAATTTTGGTTTTGAGACTTTAAAAACTGACAGTACGTTGATCAGCAGAAGTTCAGAAAATCAAAGCACATGTTGCAACAAATAAGGAGTGGGAGGTGGCGGGGGAAGGCTTATATGAGTGATGGGCTGTCCTTTATTAGCTACAACATTTTGCTTTTATTAGCAACTTTTTGTCCTTTATTAGCTACATCAGAGGACATAATCTGCTCTTTTTTGCTACCCTCCCCATTAACTAAATCCCATCCATCACAGTTTAGTATCTGTAGGAGATAAGCAAGCTCATCCTGAGGGAAGGGTCAAATGCGTCATCAGTTTAGAATCTCTACATCTCTGTCAAAGATCTAAGGGCAGCCCTCTTGAAGTCTGTTGATCCTTACCTGGCACCAATTTGCTTTGGCCATTAGTAGTTCACATTCTTGTGCATAGGAAGCATGAAATTAATTCATCGTATTTTTGAATTCGACCCTGGCTCCTGACATCTCGCACCTCACATTAAGAGCCGCGGTGGTACAGTGGTTAGAATGCAGTCTACTTCTGCTGACTGCCGGCTGCCTGCAGTTTGGCAGTTCGAATCTCACCAGGCTCAAGGTTTACTCAGACTTCCATCCTTCCAAGGTCAATAAAATGAGGACCCAGCTTGTTGCGGGCAACAGGCTGACATTGTTGTGGTTCGCCAGCAGCCTGCGGAGCTGGCAGCGGAGTCGGACAGTGAGGAGGCTGAGGAAGAACATGGGCCAGTCCTGGAGGCTGGGGAAGGCCCAGATGAGGGCTCTGCATTGGAGCAGAGATGGGGCCAGGGCCATCTGGGAGTGATGTGCAGACTCCGGAGCCTCCAGAGGCTGACAGTAGAGAGGCAGAGGAAAAGGAGGAGCCTGTTCCTAGTGCATGCATGAGAAGAGCTTCCAGAAGGCAAGCTCTTCTGGCAGCCAGCTAAAGCAAAGAGGACGACTCGGGAGTAGGGCCAAGAGATGATTGGCCCCTCCCATAAGGCTTAAAAGACCAACAACAGCTCTTGGCCTCTTTGCTGGAAAACAACCGTTGAGAGATTTGCTTCATGTTTGGATGTATTTCTTTCTTGCCAGCATCTTCTGTTCCTGAACTGTTGCCAAGAAAGGCCTTTGGCAGTTTGCCTAATTATCCCAAGGTCAGAGATCAACTAAAGACTGGTGTTTTGAGGACTTTGCTTTCATTTAATTTAGAATACGCTGAGAATGAGTTAATTCTCAGCTGTTTTAATAAAATCTGTTTGTTTTTTGGAACTGTTTTGCATTTAATATTAACTACGTGGGCCTGGGTCACAACAGACTCTGTAGACCAATTAGAGAGGGCTGTAAAGCAATGTGAAGTGATATATAAGTCTAAGTGCTATTGTTGTTGTGGCCCGCCAGTAGCCTGCGCGGATCGTGGCTGATCCCAATGAGGAGGAGGCTGGTGTGAGTTGCGCCAGCAGCCGGCGCTCGCGTTGCACAGCAAGGAGGCTGAAGAGGATGTGGTGCCAGAGGCAGAGACTCAGTCAGGGCCTTCAGAACCTCCAGAGGCTCCTTCAAGTGGAGAGAGCGAAGTGGAGGAGCCTCTCCTCAATGCTCAAGCACGCAGGGCTGCCAAAAGGCAGGAGTGGCTACTCAGGAGGAGGAGGTCTACTCGAGAGTAGGGCTAGAGGATAATTGGCCACTCCCTTAGCCTATTTAAGTCACACACAGCTGGTGCGTTCTTGCTGGAAACAACTTGTATTATTATCAGAGTATTTTGGTTTATCATATCTTGTTTTCTGGGCTGGTTGCCAACCTTTGCCGATCTTGTTTATTCTTGCTACTTAATAAATTTGATAAGGACCGTTGGTGTATGTCAATATCCTCGGAAATCCTGAGCTGGGGCAGAACAATTGCTATTGCTATTATCCTTAACTGGAATCCTGCATTCCCAGTGAATGGTTAACTTAAACTTAACTTCTCCTTAAAATACTAGATACTTAATGCTAGGCTAAGCTGCATCCCACATACATTTCCTTCTAGCCCTTCCAAAGCAAATAGGCAGATAGTTTGTCAGACTGATAGACACATTGATAGATTGGATGTATAGATGCTACTGAGAAGGTAAAGCAGATTAAGAGAGAATAGCATACTGTTCTGTCAGCTATCCGGTGTATAATTTTTCCATAACAAACGGTGCCATCACTCATTTAATCATTATAGAGAAATGTAAATTTCAATTTAAAAAGGTCAAACTAAATTATTTCCTCCCGGTGCATATTTGTAGGGTTGGCACTAACATCTTAGCTCAGCCAAAGGCGATTACTTTTCATTTGCTTTCTTACTTGCTTTATGGAAAGGTAATTTTCTGTAAACCTGTCTGATATGAAACCCTCGTCTGTTGTAGAAAGTTTTTGTAAAGTTCTCTGTGCACCAGCAAAAACTGTTTATACAGCCCTCAACCAGGGGTGAAATGTAAAATTTGTTACTACCTGTGGGCGTGGCTTGGTGGTTCTGTGGGCGTGGCTTGGTGGTGGTGGTGGGTAATGTGACTGGGTGGGCATGGCCAACTTTTTTTTTTTTTTTTTTTTTACTTTTCAAAGCATTTTTTCTAATGCTTTGAAAAGCCTCTGCCAATCAGGCAACTCAGCTGGGATCGTCAGACACTTTTCAAAGCATTTTTTTTTACCACCTCTTCGGCCAAGAGGTTGCAGACAAAAATGCTTTGAAAAGCCTCTGACGATCCCAGCTGAGCCACGGAATCATCAGAGGCTTTTTTTTTTTTTTTTACTTTTAAAAGCAGTTTTTCGTCGGAAGAGGTTGTAGAAAAAATGCTTTTAAAAGTAAAAAAAAAAAAAAGCCTCTGATGATCGTGCGGCTCAGCTGGGCATGGGGGGAGGGCAGGGATTTTTGCTACCGGTTCTCCGAACCACCCGCCTCCATCGCTACTGGATCACGCGATCTGGTCTGAACCGGGAGCATTTCACGCCTGCCCTCAACTTACAATTGTTCTTTTAAAGATAGTCCAGATTATCATATATCATTAATTCCTAAAGGGACATATCAAGACTGTCTCTTTAGGAATTGGTGATATATGATAATTCTCACTTGTTTCTCTTTGCATCATTTACAAATGTGGTAGTTAAAATAGTCTGTAGAGATTCTCAGTCATCCAGGTCATGATTGTCCCAAAGGTGCTTTTTCAGGAGGCAACTGGACTTCCTTGTTTTTTTTTCTTTTGAAGATGTTTTGATTGTCATCCAAGAAGCTTCTTCAGCTCTAGTGCAGAATGGAAGGATTTATATTCCTTGCAGACAGCTGGTCGTTTGCATCCTTTTAGAGGGTCACTGAAGCACTTGGAGGTTTATCTGTCACCTGATTAGTACTCCTGGTTCCTGAAGTCTGCAATTTTTCCTCTGGAAATCCATTCCTACTCCCACACCATTCCAAGGGGGTTCATCCCAAATTATATAGCTAAACGTTTGTAGAGATTCTCTGTCATCCACATCATGGTTGTCCCAAAAGTTTTCAAGAGGCAACTGGACTTTCTTGATTTCTTTCTTTTGAAGACCTTTCGCTTCTCGTCCAAGAAGCTTCTTCAGCTCAGTAGTTAAAATATGCAGAATTTGAAGTATGTCAGCTCAGTAGTTAAAATATACAGAATTTTGAAGTTTGCCCAACCTTGTTTTCCCCGTGGAAGTTCTGTGAAGGAAAATATTATTTATTAGCCACTTAGCCAATTATTAGCCAATAATATTAGCCAATTATTATTTAGCTGGTGCTTTCCTGTATTCCTTAGGTGTTAATTACGGTGCTCCACTATTGGAGTTTTCAAGAAGAAACTAGACAACCATTTGTCGGGAATGATATAGTGTTTCCTGCTTGAGCAGGGGGTTGGACTAGAAAACCTCCAAGGTCCCCTCCAACCCTTTTATTCTATGTTCTAGGCTTCTCCTCGGCCCGTAAAACACTTCTGGTTATTGCAAAACCTGGCGCGCACACTTTTCTGTGGTCACAATCTGGATGCTTGGCAACTTGTTGGCACTTATGATGTTATGTGCCATCACATGGTCATCATTTGCAATTATCTTTGCTGGCTTGCCCAGAAAGTCAATGGGGAAGCCGACAGAGAAGGTGGCAAGCTCTGCCACCTGCTGAGAGGACTCCCTCATATCTCTGGGGCTGGCTGAAAGAGATGCCTGCCAAGGGTATCTGGACTCCTTTGATGGGGTGCAGAAATGCAGCTTAAAGATTTCAGCTTTGTTCCTGAACCCCGTGCACATAAGGGAGATGAGTCCTTTGCCAAGAGGAAGAGAAGAGAAGAGAAGAGAGGAGAGGAGAGGAGAGGAGAGGAGAGGAGAGGAGAGGAGAGGAGAGGAGAGGAGAGGAGAGAAGAGAAGAGAAGAGAAGAGAAGAGAAGAGAAGAGAAGAGAAGAGAAGAGAAGAGAAGAGAAGAGAAGAGAAGAGAAGAGAAGAGAGATGAGGTCACACTATTAGTATAATGCCTAAGGCAGAACTACAACTCATTATTTCCTAGTTTCTACTCTGGTGTCTTAACCACTACACCGGGGGTCAGAAACCCGTGGCTCTGGAGCCACATGTGGCTCTTTCATCCCTCTGCTGTGCCTCCTTGTCACTGGTCAGCTCCACAATTGATAGAGCTTTCAGTTAGGACAGGTAGAGGAAAAAAGATGCCATGCTAGGAGGAGACTCTATGGTGGGGGAACCAGACTTCCGGTCAGCAGAAGAAAAAGGACGCCATGTTAGGAGGACACTCTAAGGTGGGAGAACCAGACTTCTGGTTGGCAGAGAAAAAAGGAAGCTGCACTAGGAGGAGACTCTATGGTGGGGGAACCAGACTTCCGGTCAGCTCCAGAATTGAACGGAAGGCTTCCAGTTAGGACCTTTGGCTCTTTGTGTGTTTAAGGTGAAATTGTCAACTCAAAATCATCAATTGGGACCGAGATCTTTTCCCAAACTTTGTAGAGTATCACGACCACCGAAGGTCTTCTCTCGTGTTGTTGTTTTCAATCATGCATTTTGGCCTTTAAAAAAAGATAGCTTTTGGCATTAGAATGTCTTGCTTAATCTTTCCCTACCAGTCCCTCCATAAGGAAAATATTACAAACTTTTCCAATAAGCGAGGTGGAAGGTTGGTTCTCATATTCTCACTACGAAATCTATTACTGCCATAAATTACATCTTTCTATTCCCCGACTAATAGCTCAAGTTGGCTAATACTTCCAAGAATTGAAACCAAATCAAAATGTGCCAGTTAAGATTGCATCCTCCCTGATTCATATGAATATTAAGAGCTTCACTTTTTTTTTTTAGTATAGCAAGAAATTTAAACCAAGGCATTCTCTCTTCCTTCCTATTATAAATATTCCTGACAAATTTCTTTGACAATAATGAAATATACGAGTACATCAAAACTGCAGATATATGGGGCAGCAGGAGAAAGTGTACATATCAAATTATGGTGAGAAGCATGCTGTTCTTTGACTTAGACTAATAAACCTGCCAAAAATATATAGTTTTATCTTCAGTACTACCCCAGAAATATTTCACTCATGGCAGACTCTACTCTGCTTTCCAAGGTTGTCTTTTTAGAATAATAATAATAAAAAAAAGGAGGACATTCACGGCAACATCTTACGCATCAATAAACTAAAAAAGATTCATTGCTACAAATAAAGAAGTGTAAGTGGCTATTCGTTTATTTTTCTGAACTCTTAAGACAACTGCAGAAATGCAGATCTTCACTTTGAGTGTAAGACAGGGACCATCAAAAATGTCACGTTAGGAAAGAATGCCATTATTTTGGAATAGCAAAAGTACTTAAGACTTCTTTACCGCACTCTCTGAGTAGTTTACAAATGTCAACGTATTGCTCCCAACAATCTGGGTCCTCATTTTACTAACCTCGGAAGGATGGAAGGCTGAGTCAACTTTGAACCCTCAGGATTGAACTCCTGACTGTGAGCAAAGTTAGACTGCAATACTGCATTCTAACCACTGTGCCAACAGGTTCTTGATGGTTTTATCTATCAAGCATTTTATGCAGCATGGTGAAAAAAAGTAAGGTTCTACATCAGTGGTGGGTTTCAAAATTTTTTACTATGGGTTCTGTGGGTGTGGCTTGGTGGATGTGGCATGGCTTGGTGGGTGTGGCTTGATGGATGTGGCAGGGGAAGGATACTGTAAAATCTCCCTCCCCAATCCAGGGGAAGGTTACTGCAAAATCCCCATTTCCTCCTGATCAGCTATGACTCGGGAGGCACAGAATAGATGGGGACGGGGCCAGTCAAAATTTTTACTATCAGTTCTCCGAACTACTCAAAATTTCCACTACCGGTTCTCCAGAACTGATCAGAACCTGCTGAAACCTTCCTCTGTTCTACATTTAGGCAAGAAAAATCAAATGCAAAATATAGAATGGGCGGTACCTGGCTCAATATTAGTAACTGTGAGATGGATCTTGTAGTCCTAGTGGAGTATCACTTGAATATGAGCCAGCAGTGTTGTGCAGCTGCCAAAAAAGCCAACACAGACTTAGGCTGCATTAATAGAGGGATAGAATCATGATTGCATGAAGTGTTAGTACCACTTTGTAGTGGTTTATAATGCCTTGGTAGTTGCTGCTGTTGTTGTCACCATTATTTTATCCTCCTCTCTCCTCACTGGCAATTCTGTGATTGATACTTTCTTTGGTCCAAAGGAGAACAGAATGGAATGGAATGGAACGGAACAGAACAGAATAGAACAGAACAGAACAGAACAGAGTTGGAAGGGACCTTGGAAGTCTTCTAGTCCAATCCCCTGCTTAGGTAGGAGACCCTATACCATTTCAGACCAATGGTTATCCAATCTCTTCTTAAAAACCTCCAGTGATGGAGCCTCCACAACTTCTGAAGGCAAGCTATTCCATTGGTTGATTGTTCTCACTGTGAGGAAGTTTCTCCTTAATTCCAGGTTGCTTCTCTCCTTGATTAGTTTCCACCCATTGCTCCTTGTCCTGCCCTCAGGTGCTTTGGAGAATAGCTTGACTCCTTCTTCTTTGTGGCAACCCCTGAGATATTGGAACACTGCTATCATGTCACCCCAAGTCCTTCTTTTCATTAAACTAGACATACCCAAGGAGAAAAGCACTTGTTTTGTTTGTTTTATTAGATTTATATACCGCCTTACTCCTGAAGGATTCAGGGCGGTGAACAGGCACAGAATAAAATACATAGATACAAAAGTTAAAAGACATAATTAAAACCAGATTAAATAATTTAGCCAGAGACAATTAAAAAATCCCAATAATTTAAAACAGATTAAAATTTCGATAAAACTTCTATGAGGGCTAATAGCCATTTCTTTCTAAATGGCTTTACGAGGAGAAGATGGTTGATAGAATGAAGAATAGAATGAAGAATGAAGAAACAAAGCTTATTATGGATTGTTTTCTCCTCAAATTTTCAGATTCCTTACCCTGCTCACCAACATTCTGAAATTTCAGTGAGAAAAATTTTCCCAAATTTTTCCTCCCACAGATTAGTAGTTCTATTCTGAAGCACATTAAGAGGAACAGCTCACCTAACATGGAGCAAGATGTTCTTAAGAACCTGCCATCAATCAAGAGAGACACTATTAGGTGAGGCAGTCTTAACAGTTGCATAAATTGAGAAATATATCAATATAAGGAAAATGTATCGATATGTGAAGATAACCTCCTCTAACCCAAGGATGCCTAATTGGTTGGTGACTATTTACCCACAGACTCCATCATGGGCAAAGTCAAGAAGACAATTGAACCTGTTCCATTTCTTCTGTCACCTTGTAAGGCAAACATTGGTAAAGCTGTTATGGCAAGCTAACTGCACTTCCTGACTGTAAACATCTGTTCAGGCTAGTTAAACTCATCAAAAGAAGTTTGATGCAATTAATATATGCGGGTTTTAATGAAAGATACAAAACAGTAATTGAGCCTATAATTATCGTATAATTAAGTTCCAATCATACAATTATAGTGGGCTGCATAAAACTCTGGCTTTGAAACAATCCAGTGTTCCCTCTACTTTGGCATTAATAGCCTTTATCTCTTTTGATATTATCATTTCGTTTATTGAGACATGTGTAAAACCCATTGTTCCCTGTCAGATAATGATAGCTTTTATGAGGTTCACATGTTAAGACGCATCGATAGAACATGTTTATATAGTTTATTGTATAACAAGATTCACGGATCGTTGCAATTATTCTATCAATGCTAACATGCTGCTAGGCTGTATTTCAATACAGACTTGAGTTGGGTCAAAATCTTTCAAGCAATCCTAAATGACATCCATTTGTTATTTCCAAAGAAAATGTCCATAATGCTTTCTTCAACTTCCTAGGCTAACCTACATTTCTGAGGATTCTAGGACCTTAGCTATTGAAGTACTAACCAGGTCTGAATCAGTGCAGCCAAGATGACCTTGGTGCTGCCAGTTTACAGATTAACAGAGTTGGAAGGGACCTTGTAGGTCATCTAGTCCAAGCTCCCACCCCAGCAGGAGAACCCTACACCATTTCTGACAAGTGGCAGTCCAATCTCTTCTTGAAAGCCTCCACAATGTGATGAAGCTCCCACAATGTCCTAAGGCAAGCTGTTCCATTAGTTGATTGTTCTCACTATCAGAAAAGTTCTCCTTATTTCTAGGTTGAGTCTCTCCTTGATCAGTTTCCATCCATTATTCCTTGTCTGGCCTTCAGGTGCTTTGGAAAATAGCTTGACCCCCTTCTCTCTGTTGTAGCCTGTCAAATATTGGAAGACGGCTATCCTGTCTCTCCTGGTCCTTCTCTTCACTAGACTAGCCATGTCCAGTTCCTACAACTGTTCTTCATATGTTTTAGCCTCCAGTCCCCTAATCCTCTTGGTTGCTCTTCTCTGCACTCTTTCTAGAGTCTCAAAATCTTTTTTTTATAGTATGGTGACCAAAACTGGATGCAGTACTCTAGGTGTGGTCTTTAGTTTCTACATTTAGTTGATCGTTTCTATATTTTTTTACATAGAAAATAAAACTCTAAATTGTTGTCATGTTATTGTTAATATTATTCCCCATAGCACCAATTTCCCAAAATAGTAACACTCCAGATATCCCTTTATTATGAGAGACAATAAAAGCTGCAATAAAATAGGAAACAACAATATGCTGTACTTAAATGTGTAGTTTTATCTAGTCTCATTAAGTGTCTGATTAGATTTTCATTGCACATAATTTCTATCCAAATCAATTTCCTTTAAACTCAAAGAAAATTAATAAACAGAATGAGTATCAGGTTTGATGCTATTGTTTTGAAAATTTTGTAATGTTTGGCCACATGAGGCATAGAATTCATTTTCAGCAGTAACAGAATGATATTCATTATTACATTAAAGAATTGCTACTCACAAAGTAAATATAAATGAGAATGATCTAAAATAAGGGTTTATCATTTATGTTTCATCTTGATGTATATGAAAGGTAGCTTTGGGAATAACATTGAATCTAGGAAATATTAGGCTATGGCTGTTATAGTTAGTTCAGAGAATTATTATGACCTCAAGAAATCTTCAGATAATATACTTAAATTGGTCATTTTGAGTGTTGCAGCAAAGAAAAATGGCTCATCTTGTGCACAAAGAAACATCTCATACAAAGCATATTCATCTCCAACCTATGTTACCAGTGTCAAACATGGATGTTTACAACAAAACACAAGCAAAAGTTAATCACTACAAAAATGAGATGTTTGAGGAAAGCTGCTGGAGTAACCAGAAGAGATAAAATCAGAAATGAAAGAATTGGCATAGAATTAACCTTAAACCACTTACAAAACCAGCAAATAAAGTAGTTTGCTCACCTGCAGAGGATGTTGTGGGATTCCATACCATAAAAGGCATACACAAAAAGGGGAGAACATCAAAGAATTCAGGAGGAGGAGGAGGAGGAGGAAAAGGAGAAGAAGGAGGAGGAGGAGAAGGAGAAGGAGAAAGGAGAAGGAGAAGGAGAAGGAGAAGGAGAAGGAGGAGGACGAGGAGGAGGAGGAGGAGGAGAAGGAGAAGAAAGATTCAGCTTCCAAATTTACACTTGGCTGAATCACAAAGTGTCATGCCAATAGTTTTGCTGCCATTGACAACGTTAAACAAGAATTTGTGTATTCATGTTCAGCCTAGCCTTATTTGAAACATTTGAAATCAAGGTATTTATGCCTACTAGGCAACCATTGGCAATCAATTGTCAAAAAATGGAATCTATTTCATGTAATTCCAATGTAACAATGCTTTTATCAATATGTTTGTATCCATCTGGATTTGTCAGCATGATTGCATCAACATAAGCAGAGAAGCATCTCTATGTACACAAAACAGGCATAGCTAAGAATTCACAAAAAGTGTACAAGGCACATACTGCTACTTTATCTCAGTTTCACATGCACTAAGAAGTTAAGAGTTCCCACATTAGAGTGATTAGTAACAAAGTGGAAAGGAAGGAAGGAAGGAAGAAGAAAGAGAGAGAAAGAAGGAAAGAAAGAAAGAAGAAGGAAGGAAGGTAACAAAGAAAGGGAAAGGAAGGATAGAAAGAGGAAAGAAAGAATAAAGAAAGAAAGAGAAAGAAAGAAAGGAAGTAAGGATAGATAGAAAGAAAGGGAGGGAGGGAGGAGTCAAAGAGAAAGAAAGACAGAAAGAAAGAGAAAGGAAGGAAGAAAGGAAAGAGGAAGGAAGGATAGAAAGAAAGAGAGAGAAAGAGAGAGGAAGGAAGGAAGGAAGGAAGGAAGGAAGGAAGGAAGGAAGGAAGGAAGGAAGGAAGGAAGGAAAAAGAAATAAGTTATTTTTACATGCAGCTCTCATTACAATAATAATTTTGTATGAATTTTTCTCCTAACATAATTATATTGGTACGTGTCTTTCTCTAGCAGATTAATGCCATTACAAAATTCAGGAAAAGATATGATATGAATAACAACCATTTTCTTATCTAGATTATATTGTTTCACTGAAAAATGTAGAGGAAACAAAATTCTCCCCTATTCTTAGTCCTGCCTGAGAATGCTAATAAATATAGAATGGATCGGAGAGGAGAAGAATCTGTCGATACGTATCATTATCAATCATACAGAATCCATCTGAACAGTACAGCATGTCGATACCCTGGTTTGTTTTTGAAACCCCACATTCTGTTGCTTACTTTTCTAAATAGGACAGAGAAAATATACTCCAACTTGTAAGTAACCAGATCTGCATTTTCTAGACTATTGAAAATTAGTTCCCCACTGATACTTGCATTTGAATCTTTTAACAAAAAGTTCTGGATTGAATACATTAAGAATCAAAGTACATTCAAAAATAAGAATCTGAAATAAAAATGTACATATTAGACACATGCATTGGAGGAATCTAGAATTTCACCTTCATCTGCAGTATGTTGTTAATTCTTTTGTGCATGCAGTTTGTTGTTCTTTTAAAAAGTCATCTCTGTACCTCGGTCAGAGGTCAATGTGACAAAATAATCCTCCTTCACCTTATAGAAATATTGAGGAAGTGATCTGCATCTGATTTATCAACCTGTTCTAAATTCTGAAAGAAAAGATTCAGAAGTTTGGGAGTTTTTTTAACAAAAAATATTTTAGCTATTTTGTAAAGGTGAACTTTGATTTTAGCTTGCATGTGATATGCAAAGATAACAAAAGGTAGTCTAGTCTACGTAAATTGATTTTATTTCAGGCATTATGCACATCCTGTTAAATGTGTCAGATAAGTAGGATGAGAAAAAAGCAGTTGTGAACTTCTGGGATATTCCTGACAGAACATAGAGACAGCATCAGTTTCCATCAGTGACTTCAATTCTTGCAGTGGAGTTATGACTGGCAGTTGTACAGCACACATCTCCACACATATATGCCAGCACAACTGCATGGTAGCATTTAGCAACATGAGCCATCTCTTAGGTATCACAACATCCACTTTAATTTCTGTGCCTGAGCAGCTGTATAAATGGCTTATTTATAGAACTCCTTATTTGCCAGTTGGGTAGAAAGATAAAGAGAGATCAAGTTAAGAGGAAAATAGAGAATGTTTTTATTCAACCTTGATATTTGATTTTTCATGATGATAGTGTTCGTCTGATCACTAGCGATAGATAGATAGATAGATAGATAGATAGATAGATAGATAGATAGATAGATAGATATAGATAGATGATAGATAGATAGATAGATAGATAGATAGATGATAGATAGATAGATAGATAGATAGATAGATAGATAGATAGATAGATAGATAGATGGGTGGATGGATGGATAATGGAGAGAGAGAGAAAAAATAAATACATGGATGGATGGATGGATGGATGGATGGATGGATGGATGGATGGATGGATGGTTGGGTGGATGGTTGGATGATGAATAGAGAGAAAGAGAATAAATTCATGGATGGATAGATAGTGATAGATAGATAGATAGATAGATAGATAGATAGATAGATAGATAGATAGATAGATAGATAGATAGATAGATGGATGGATGATTGGATGGATGGTTGATGATGGATAGAGAGAGAGAGAATAAATTCATGGATAGGTAGATAATGATAGATGATAGAGATAGATAGATAGATATAATAAATACATGCAGAGAAAGAGAGAGAGAATTATATTCAAACTATATCACATTCAAGAAGTATCAGTTTTTTCATAAAACTTTATTAAGTTTCAACAAAAGTTAAAATGTAAGAAAAGAAGAAAAAAGACAGAAGTTACTCTTTTTCTACTTTTCTTTTCCATTCCTAATTTTTCTCTTTTTCTGCTCCCCCCTTTTTTTTAAGAAGCATCAAATAATGAGTAAATCCCTAATATTAATAAGCTATCAATATTAAGTTTCTTAATTGCAAGGGAGAATCTTACACCATAAGAAGATTCTTTAACCTCTTCAAGTCAGAGAAGATTTTTATGTAACCATTTCACACAGGCTTCATCTGCAAGACTGCCTTATTTCATTTGTAATTTAATTAGCACTAAAAATAAATAAAAGGGAAAACGCTACCCACGGGTATATGAACTTAAGTAGAATGGATGTGCTCAATACCAGAATAAAGGCCACCTCTGAATTTCAAGCTGATTAGATATTTTGGAAAATCCCAGGTGAGATCATAGCAAAATATCTCGATAATCTTGTCAACTTCGTAGTCACCAACAATTGACTTTGATCCATGAAAAACTTTACTTTTATCTTTATATACATCCTCCTTCTCATTTTCTGCACTTCTTTCTCACTCATTCTGTACATTTTGAAGTTGATAGACAATTGTCTGAGTTGCAAATTTTTTTTAATAATGAACATCTAGTCAATTTTAGAATTGTCAAAAAATCATTTCTTTGAGGCTTGTCACTTCAAATAAATCAAGTACTGAGACATTACATTTGTACATGCAAGTTCTTATGAGACCCTATGAGGTTTAAGAACGGTTTCTGGAATTGGGTCTGTCAAGTTTGTTGAAAAGAAGGACTAGGGGTGACATAATAGCACTGTTCTGATATCTCAGAGGTTGCCACAAAGAAGAGGGAGTCAAGCTACTCTCCAAAGCACCTGAGGGCAGGACAAGAAGCAATGGATGGAAATTAATCAAAGAGAGAAGCAACTTAGAACTACGGAGAAATTTTCTGACAGTTAGAACAATTAATCAGTGGAACAACTTACCTTCAGAAATTGTGAATTCCAACATTTGGAAGTTTTTAAGAAGAGATTAGATAACGGTTTGTCTGAAATTTCCTGTCTAAGCAGGGGTTTGGACTAGAAGATCTCCAAGGTCCCTTCCAACTTCTATTCTATTCTATTCTATTCTATTCTATTCTATTCTATTCTATTCTATTCTATTCTATTCTATTCTATTCCATTCCATTCCATTCCATTCCATCCTATTCTTCTATTCTTCTGACTCATCAGATAATTTAAGAATAGAAGGTGGTTGTTTTTATTTTTTTATTTTTAGGAGATTCCCATGATGCTTGATGATAATTCATGGGCTACACACATCGCGTACATATAAAACAGAAGCACACACTTATGCCCATGTGTACATGCAAATACACAAAGCTCCTCCCACCGCATTAAATTCAAACCACCCTATATCTCTTGAAGTCTTTTCCTACTTCAAGTTGATGAATTGATTTCTCAGCATACTAAACTCCCTAGTTTCTCTTGTGAGTGGGCTCTATAATTATCATTACATTATTAATCAAGATCCAGAGTTCCGGGAAAAATCTTGTTCTTTGTAAAAGGGGCAATTGGGTTATTGTATGGGAAGGCTATGATAGTAACCAGAAGCAAAGTTATTCAGGAAATAAATAGTGGCAGCAGGACCACCTACTATGGGAAGTGGTGATAAAAGATGTTTCTGTGTCTTCACATGCATGATAGCCATTGGTGGTATTCAGCCAGTTCAGACTGGTTCGGGCGAACTGGTAGCGGCGACTGTGGGTGCACCCACAGCCCCGGTGTAATACCATCATATTTAGCCACATTTTCGAGGCCAGGTGCATGCTTGAAAGGCATGCGCACATGAAGTGATGATAGCACATCATGTAAGTATGTATGGAGTATTACTGGAAATCTCTTCTCATTGATGTCAGTGGAGATTCTCAGTCAACCAGCTCATAGTTGTCTCATAGGTGCTTTTCTCAAAACTGGACTATGTTTTTTCCTTGAGGAAGAAGATGTTTCTCATCCATCCCTTCCCCCACCATCTAATCAGAACCAATGAAACTTCTGGGATGAGAAGCGAAACATCTTCTTCCTCTCAGTGACCGTTCCCTGCGACCGAGGAAAATATATGCACAAAGACAATTTATTTATCTGAAAAGTCCTCCAACATTAGTGCTTTTCAATGCAAATTTGTAACTAACACAGCTGTTGCCACCAGATGCAAAAATGGCTATTAGATTACCTGGCTTTGAAGAGAACTAGCTGGTTGGAAATTTGCCAGTTGTACTTGAACAGTCCGGAAGAAATTTAAATTTAAAGTGATTTATATGGTAGCTCGTCTTACAAATATGACTCTAGGGAACTGAGAAGGATTGAAGAATACAATATCTATCATCTCTCTCTCTCCCTCCCTCCGTCCCTCTCTCCCATTCTCTCTCTCTCTCTCCCTCTCTCTCATTTATCTATCATCTATCTATCTATAGATCGATTGATAGAGATAGAGATAGAGATAGAGATAGATAGAGATAGAGATAGAGATAGATAGAGATAGAGATAGAGATAGAGAGATGGATGGATGGATGGATCTATCCATCCATCTATCCATCTATCCATCTATCTCTATCTCTATCTCTATCTATCTCTATTCTATCTCTAATCTATCCCTATCAATGGATCGATAGATCGATAGATAGATTGATAGATATAGATAGATAGATAGATAGATAGATAGATAGATAGATAGATAGATAGAGATGTGTGTGTGTGTGTGTGTGTGTGTGTGTGTTTGTATGAATTTCAGTTTATTTGTAGAAGGAGCACATCATTATTTAAGGATTTCAGTGTTTGTAAATTTTCCCACCCTGATCTCTTTTGGAGTAAAATGCTATTTGCAATATAACAAATTGTCATATTTCCGATATGCCAATGCAATTCTCAACAATTCAGACATTAAAATATGCACTTAAACATTCATTTCTGATGGAGAAATGTGTGTGTAATTTGAGAGAAAATATGCATTTTAATACATTTTGAAGGTGAAATCTACAGTTAACTTCAGAGTTTACCCTCAACAGATATAGTTTAATGCAGAAAGAGATTGCAGGAAAACTACTGTATGTTTGCTCTTTCATGGGGATGGCAAGAGTGATAAGCAACAGAAAAATGCAACATTTTTATCTCTAATGAAAAGAATGCGAGCATAGGAGCTGAGCAAATGCAGTTCAAGTTTAGGTAAGAAAAATAAAGAAAACAATTTTATTATGTAGTAGCTCTTGAATTGAAAAAAAAAATGAGATAGATCCATTTCTCAGTTTTTCAGCGGTCATAAATGGGGGATTTGCTTTGTTTTTTTCAGGGCATTCTTTTATTTGCTCTTCCAAGTCAACTAAAGTTCTGAAAAACAATATTCAGGAGAAATCTTGTTCCTGATGCAGGGGACTTTATAGAAAGGAGAACTCTGTGTAAAACCTCTCAGATGAAATCTCCCTTTTCAAAACCATAAAGAGAAATTGTATTTCTCACCTCTGCTTCACCCCACAGTGTTTTCCAGAAGACCTGGGCCATCATGGACAACAAAGTTGTAGCATTCACACTTCGCTT
The DNA here is from genome assembly GCF_059756535.1 of Pantherophis guttatus. NCBI lineage: Eukaryota > Metazoa > Chordata > Lepidosauria > Squamata > Colubridae > Pantherophis > Pantherophis guttatus. The sequence continues at coordinate 127,092,127 of NC_142067.1, forward strand.
TGTCACGCTCATGTTCTATTTCTCTGTTTTTCCCCCCATTAGGGACTTTATTTCACAGAAGGTCTTTCTTTGCTATCTCCCTGCTGTTTTTTTTTCTTTTTTCTTTATTGGATTCAAACTTGGGCTGCCTGCATATTAGGCAGTTGTATTAACCTCTGAGCCACAATTTCTCCTCCCTTTATCAGCTGAGCCAGGGGCTCAGGAGCCACATATGGCTCTTTCATTTATCTATTGCAGCTCCTTGTCACCAGTTGGCTCCACAATTGATAGGGCTTTCAGTTAGGACAGGTAGAGGAAAAAGGATGCCGCCCTAGGAGGAGACTCTATGGTGGGGGAACTGGGCTTCCAGTCAGCGTAGGAAAAAGGATGCCGCCCTAGGAGGAGACTCTATGGTGGGGGAACCAGACTTCCGGTCGACTCCAGAATTGAATGGGGGGCTTCTGGTTAGGACCTTTGTGGCTCTTTGAGTGTTTAAGGTTGCCGACCCCTGCCTTAGTGTATAATCTGGCTTTTCTCACCTGCTATTTATTAAATACTCTTCCAAAGAGATGTTTTTTTCTCCTTAGAGCTAAAATGTCACCTACCTCTCTTATGTAATTCTTTTTTGCATTAATCCTTCCTTCTCTTCCTCCTCCTCTTCTATTGAAGAATCTGAACAGCACGGAGATGGATCATATTTTGTATTTTCATTTTTTCCACAGGATTTAGAAGTATTTTCAGAATTGCCTTGAAACTCTGTAGAAAATCGATGCATTTTAAAAAGCAGGAGAAAAAAAAAAGAAGAGCTTAGGTCACCACTTGTAAGGCTAAATCCAAGAACAATGTGGAACACTTCATCCAGAGTTCAGTTCTTTATTTGCTTACACATAGCAGACAGAATCTTGCCAGACTAAACCCTTACTTCTCCCAGACTACAGGTAGATCCTGGGAAATTGTAGGGAGCTCACCAGGCTCAAGGTTACCAGGCTCAAGTTTGACTCAGCCTTCCATCCTTCCGAGGTAGGTAAAATGAGGACCCGGATTGTGGGGGCAATAAACTGACTTTGTATAAAAAAAGAACACCGCTGGGGGGGGGGGGCAAAAGCCCTACTAAGCAGGTATATACAAAAGTATGAAGGCTATTGCTTAACGCATTGTAAGCCACCCTGAGTCTCCAGAGAAGGGCGGCATATAAATCGAACCAATAAACCAATAAACAATAATAATAAAGCTGTTACCAAATTCAGGCAACAATGATGTGGAACTATTCATCCAGATTTCAGTTCTTTATATGTTAAGACATAGCAGACAGAATCTTCCCTGAGTTAACCTTTATTTTTCCCTGCCTATAGATAGATGTTGGGAAATTGTGGGGCGTTGCTGTCCAAATTCTCTTTCTTGGCCTCCAATTCAGCTCTGGGTTGGATTGCTTCTTGACTCTCCCCTCCATCCCAATTTCTGGAATGTTTTCCTTCCTTCCTTGGAAACTGCTGCTCTACATGGCCATGTCAAGTTGGCCATGGAGAGTTGTCCTAAATCTGTTCTGTGTCTCCATTCTTAATGCTTCTATGTCAGAGTATATTCATGAACTGGAATAGGGCATAGCAACAGGTCAGCCAATGAGGGCTGTTTGGTAACTGAAACATATGGTTTGTTGTATGGGAGCATAAGAGACAGTTTGGAGCCTGGGCGTGGCTTAACTGTTCCGTATATAAGCTTGAGGGCACTAGCTTCTCTCTCTCCTCCATTTTGCCTTCTCCATTTTGTGCTTCCATTTTGTGCTGTGTTTGTACTTGCTATTTCTCTTCTCTACAACGTGGAAAAACCTACAAGGGTATTGTATGCTTTATGTGTTGATATTGTATATAAAGAACTTTCTTATATAATTTGAATCCTGCTTCATAGTCTGCTTGTGTGTGCTGCAACAAATTCTGACATTCTAGTGGTCAATAGGATAACAAAAAATGGGGGGGGGGAGGGAAAGTGCTTTTGTTGGTATTTTCCTGTTATTATGCTTTTCAATATCTACTCCATTGCAAGGAATATAAGGTAGGAAATGTTCAACAGAGACCACCATTAAATTCAGAATCTGAATTCAGTGAACAGGTGAAGAAACCCTCACTCATGAAACAAATAGGAGCCTTGATAGTACAGTGGTTTAATGCACCCTGTTATTAACACAGCTGCCTGCAATTTCTGCTGGTTCGAATCTCTCCAAGGCTCAAGGTTGACTCAGCCTTCCATTCTTTCTAAAGTAGGTTAAATGAGGACCCAGTTTGTGGGGGAAATAAGCTGACTTTGTATAAATATACAAAAGAATGAAGGCTATTGCTTAACGCATTGTAAGCTGCCCTGAGTCTCCGGAGAAGGGCGGCATATAAATCAAATTTAAAAAAAAAAAAAAAAACTTTACAGGAAACAAAAGAGACATCAAAAATTATTCTTCTTAATCCCTGCAGAGAACAACCAAGTAACGTCAAAATTGACTCTCGCACCAAAAATGGCAGTCGCATCATCTATTTGTCCTGCCGGCTGCTAGGAGAGATCTACATGAGCTTTTGCAAGCCTCATGCCACCTCTTGAGTCACCTACCTGAAAGCCACCAAATTAGTAGAGCCTGCTTTTTCTGTCTGTTCCTGATTCCCCATTAATCTTCTCCACATGATGGACTTCAGTTCGCACTTGTGGCTGAAATAATAAGAAAGCAATCGCTGTTCCAAAGAATGCTTCTATTTAAAGCTCAAATATTTCGAAGCCCAGATTCCAACTTGCAGCAAACAGTGCCATTAAAAACTATTGTACAAACACACAACAAAGAACCCATGGTGCTATTCAATTCCAGTCAGTCCATCTACCTCTACTTTTGTTTTCCTTTCTGTCTTGAGGTTATTTCTGCTGTTCAGAAAAAAAAGCTTCAAGCAATGCAGTCTTTTCTTCTAAACATCGTTGTTGTGGTGCATAGCAATGATGCGACTTTGTTCTAGAATGCTTATAAGCACATCCTTAGGGATTTACCACTGAAGACAATTTTACTAGATGTTGTTTGGATGAAAAAATAAAATAGTCTACAAACTGTCTCTCTTCTCACCCATCCCAAGGCACTCAAAAAGTAAATTTGCGAACTTTTTGTACAAATGCATAGTTTTATGCAAGGTTAGGGCAAGAGGGAAGAAATATATTTGCAGTGGAATGGCTAATTTGCATGATGCTATTTTTTTTAAAAAAAAAATCCCAACGATGTGGTGTTGATACTGGAAGTCCAATTGAAGAGGATACATGAAAAAAGTAAGAGTTTTATACTGTGTTTTCCCCCAAATAAGACATCCCCTGATAATAAGCCCAATCGGGCTTTTGAGAGCATGCACTAAATAACCCCCCCTGAAAATAAGCCCTCCCCAAAAATAACTAAACACATGCCCAGCTGGTCCCCGCCTTTTCCTCTGGTTAGGGTTAGGGAGACAGAGCTGGAAATCAGGTCAGACGTCAAGAGGATCCCTGTCTTGCTCCACACGCCCCAAAATAATAAGACCTCCCTGAAAATAAGGCCAAGCGCTTATTTTGGGGTTCAAAAAAATATAAGACAGGGTCTTATTTTCAGGAAAACATGTTAGAATATCTGGATTTAAGATTAATAAAACAAAATGCAATTTTGTCCCATATTTTTATGGGACAAAACAACTGACTAGAATTGATAAATAAAAGAGTTTTTTTTCTTTCCCTAGAGAAAAGGGTGAAATATTCAGGGGTTACCTTAGCAAATACAAACAGTATGCTTTCCCAAAATAATTATATTAAAAAGTGCAATTCGTTTTTTTTTAAAAAAGGCATTTCAAGATAGATTTAAAAAGAACCAACTGTAGTTTGAATCTGAAACTCAATAGACAAGACTACTGCCTGATTAAGAAAGAGTAGTAGAAACTATTTTCCCCTTATAAAATCTATAGGAAGGAAATATCATTTTTTGCACCTTCATTTAAAAACAAATTCATAGATTGAAAAGACCAAAAGACTGAGAATCGTTCCTTTAATCGAAATGTAAAGATGACAGTTTTTATTCAGCTCTGTCAAGCTTGATGATAATGATTTAGTAATTTTTGATTGTACGGAAGTGATGGATTTCCCACTTATTCCCATGTGAAGGTAATGGCAGGATGTTTTGATAAAGGTTGGCTAGACTCCTGAATCTATGATCCAAGCATTATAAATACATCTCTGAACTGTGTTTCCTTCATTAGATGCTTGTTATACCTTTACAGCATCCAATAACAAGGGTGGTGAACAAATAGGATTACCATTATGAAGGGAACCAGTGAGTCTATTTAGCTGAATTCTTAATTGACCCAATAAATCTTAACAATTATTGTTTCAGGCTGGTGCACATAACGAAGTGCCCACAAACCCCCTGGCTAAGTTTTCCAAATCAGTGTCAGTACCTTGAAGCTAACTTTGCTCTGGCTTCCTTATCAAATGTTTATTTTGTCCGTCTGTAGTAAATTCTGAATTATTGACTTGCAGGCCTGCTGAAATCCACCCGAAAGAAAAACAAAACAATAAAAAGGGCTGCAATTGTAAATTTTCAGTTTTTAATCTTCCTTCTTAAAAAAAAAATCTTTAATAAAAAAAAGGGAACTGTAAACGTTCCTATTATGTAATTGTACACTGTTTTAATAAGCAAGTTTATCAAGCAAATATACAATAGGTAGAATTCAGAAATGAGTTCCACACTAGTTGCATGCAACAGCAAATGTTGGCTTCTTTACACACACAGAGAGAGAGACAGAAGCAAGTGCTTTGGACCTCACATGAACCTAACACCTTACTACCCTGTTTCCCCCAAAATAAGACATCCCCTGATAATAAGCCCAATTGGGCTTTTGAGCGCATGCCAATAAGGCCAAGTTCTTATTTCAGGGTTCAAAAAAATATAAGACAGGGTCTTCTTTTTGGGAAAACACGGTATTTATTAGGATTCGTTGTACAGTCAGTCAGATATTTTGTACACCTATCGAGTCCTTCCCAAGTACCTGGGATAGACTGATGGTGATGCTTGATAGTGTTAAAAGTATTGTGGCAGGATGTAAGCTGTTCCAGGTAAAGCTGCCTTTTGCAATTGACTGATAGTGAATTTGTCAATGCCGATGATGTCCCAGTGTTTTGGGATTGCACCCAAGTCACCTATTACTACTACTACTACCTTTGTTGTCTTCTTCTTATTATTTTTGCAGACTTATGCAGAAGCTTGGTTTAATGAGTAACAGAGAACTGCTGCATTTATGTTTACATGAAATCTAAGATATTTGCTCCAAACCATTTTTAAGCTGGCAGAAATTTAATAAATAATAGCAATAGCACTTAGATATAGATATACCACTTCACAGTGGTTTACATCCCTCTCTAAGCAGTTTTGCAGAGTCAGCCTGTTGTCCCCAACAACGTGGGTCCGAATTTTACCAACCTCGGAAGGATGGAAGGCTGAGTCAACCTTGAGCCAGTCAGGATCGAACTGCTGGAAATTGGCAGAATTAGCCTGCAACACTGCATTCTAACTACTGGGAAGGAAGGAAGGAAGGAAGGAAGGAAGGAAGGAAGGAAGGAAGGAAGGAAGGAAGGAAGGAAGGAAGGAAGGAAGGTAGCAATAGCAGTTAGACTTATATATTGCTTCACAATGCTTTACAGACCTCTCTAAGCAGTTTACAGAGTCAGCCTATTGCCCCCAACAATCTGGGTCCTCATTTTACCCACCTTGGAAGGATGGATGGCTGAGTCAACCTTGAGCCAGTCAGGATCACACTGCTGTCAGCTGGCTGTCAGCAGAAATAGTCTTCAGTACTACATTCTAACCACTGCGCCACCACATTCTTATAATATGCCCAACTAGTTTTTTTTCTTAAACAATTTATTTTAGTAGATGCCTTGTGATATATTCTTGATCCTGTCTGGTTAATGTTGCTTCTTACCTGTGTAGTAGTAGTAGTAGTAGTAGTAGTAGTAGTAGTAGTAGTAGTAGTGTTTTAATCCTTTTCCTCCATGAAATATTCCAAGATGTAAAACTGTAAGCAAATATTGGGCAGAACCCACCCAAATTAAGTCTTTAATCTTCTGCATTACACAACCGACAATTATTTTCTTAATATTTGCTTGCTTGCTTAATTTTGTTTCTAGAGTTTGAATTGTTTTTTTAAGCTACTCCATCAAAATGAAATGCACAGTCAAGTGGAAAGACAAGGAAAAAGTCAGCTAATTCAGAAAAAAAAAATCCACTCAAAAATCTATTGAAAGTAATGTCAGTTAATTGAAGCAAGAGCTATGACGGGATTATGATGCCACAAATATTTATTGAAATATGTAAAATTAACTACTTGCTTTTCCTAAATTACCTAGCTACCCAGTAGAAGAAGGGAAAAAAAAATCACAGTTATTATTGAAAGAGGTGGAACTTTGATTGCAAAACACAATTTCATGATGTCTATGCAGTTTCTGATGGCTCTCCTTTAGCTGTTTCTCTTTAGCCATGGTTTAAATCAAATCTATGTTGATTCATTCATTGGACTCATTAGAAAGATGTTGGGAAAGATTGAAGGCGAAAAGGAGAAGAAGATGGCAGAGGATGAGATGGTTAGATCGAACATCGACACAATGAAGATGAATTTGAGCAAACTCCACGAGATAGTAGAGTAGAGGGGGGGCTTGACATGCTGAGGTTCATGGGCGTCACCAAGAGTCAGACAAGACTAAGCGACTGAACAACAACAAAGTGTGTATTTATATTTCCACTCCAAAGTTTGCAGCTGGCCTGTTGGAATTGTTGGAAGAAATGTCCTTCTGGGTTCAGTTCAGGGGTGAAATCCAGCAGGTTCTGACAGGTTCTGGAGAACCGGTAGCGGAAATTTTGAGCAGTTCGGAGAACCGGTAACAGAAATTTTGAGCAGTTCGGAGAACCGGCAAATACCACTACAAATCCTAATACAATGCTATATATGCATACTTAGAGTCTCACAATATATTAGAATAGAATAGAGCTGGAAGGGATCTTGGAGATCTTCTAGTCCAGCCCCTTGCTCAAGCAGGAGAACCCAGGGGTGCTATTCAGCAGGTTCTGACAGGTTCTGGAGAAAAGGCAAATGCCACCTCTGACTGGCCCCAGAGTGGGGTGGGAATGGAGATTTTGCAATATCCTTCCCCCAGGAGTGGGGAGGGAATGGGGATTTTGCAGTATCCTTCCCCTGGAGTGGGCTGGGAATGGAGATTTTGCAGTATCCTTCCCCTGCCATGCCCACCAAGCCACGCCCACAGAACCGGTAGTAAAAAAAATTGGATTTCACCACTGGTTCAGTTCCAAGTGGGGAGAAAGACACTGGAAACATGGCGGCTGCTTGGAAAGATGGTTTTAATGGTGGACAGGATCACATGCCTTGAAGATCTTGGGTGAAGAGAAAAAAAAGGGCAGAGATGCTGAGAGCGCCTGAGTTTTATGCCCTCTCTGGGCTTTTGGATTTGAGCTTGTGTTCTGATTGGTTGTCAGACTCCCATGGGGTAGCTTTGTAGGTTGTGTTTTTGAATCCCAAGCTTGGTTGAGCCTTGCTGGGTGATGATGTAATGAAAGGGCTTTGGGCAATTCCTACTATGGCTCTGTCTGCAGGAGGTAGATCTTTGTTATGTAGAACGGACTGGGCCAAGCCTTAATGGCCCATTGACAAAGGTGGGGAGGGGGATGGCTGAGTTTCTGCCTCCCTTTTAGGGGAAATATTCTCCCCTTTTAATATTTCCTAAAATATCTCATTTTCCTAGGAGAGGGTTGGGTGCTCACTTCCTACAGATTAAATCCAGTAGTTAACCTCAGAATGCATAGCTGCTGGTTGTCAGAACAACAAATCTTTTACTCAGAGGCCAGCACTTAGCAACTTATCATGATCACATTTGTTTTTCGGCTACTGCTTCACACTTGCTTTAATACATCTACTAGAAAGTGAAAGCTGCCTTTTTCCACATCCCTGATGAGAGTTTGGGCATGGACACCTTAACTGAAACAAGCATGACAGTAAATGTCTTATTTATTCCAATCTTTTTTTAGAATAGAATAGAATAGAATTCTTTATTGGCCAAGTGTGATTGGACACACAAGGAATTTGTCTTGGTGCATACGCTCTCAGTGTACATAAAAAGAAAATATACATTCGTCAAGAATCATAAGGTACAACACTTAATGATAGTCATAGGACAAATAAGCAATCAGGAAACAATATCAATATAAATTGTAAGGATACCAGCGACAAGGTTACAGTCATACAGTCATAAGCGGGAGAAGATGGGTGATAGGATCAATGAGAAGATTAATAGTAGTGCAGACTTAGTAACTATTTTGACAGTGTTAAGGGAATTATTTGTTAAGCAGAGTGATGGCATTCGGGAAAAAACTGTTCTTGTGTCTAGTTGTTCTGGTGTGCAGTGCTCTATAGCGTCGTTTTGAGGGTAGGAGTTGAAACAATTTATGTCCAGGATGTGAGGGATCTTCTTAGATGTTGCTTTGATATTATTCTTAATAATTATTTCATCACTTCATTTGTGGAGAAAAAAAAATCTAGCTAGCTGATTGCTCCAAAAATTCTTTTGTATTTAAAATACATCTTTAATATTTTTTTTGTTTGTTTGTTCCATTCACAGCCTGCTTATTGCAATCTAGAGATACCATTTTTAGACTGCATCCATTTGGGTGACAAGTAGACGGAAACAAAGAGATAGAGTTTTTATTATTTTTTTTTCCTGCCCTCTACATTTATGCAGATTTTGTAGCACGGGTATGGTAATTTTAATATAACGGGATACTCTATATTTATATCCTATTTTGAATAGAGTTGTCGGAAACACGTGTCAAATCCACCATAGCTATTTTATACAACAAATGTGGCAAACCTTTTGCACTGCTTATTCCTTTCCCTTTTAGTATTAAACTGACAATGGGCCACACCATTTATAGGTTGTGATTTTAGTATAGTTAGACCATGGATAGATAGATAGATAGATAGATAGATAGATAGATAGATAGATAGATAGATAGATAGATAGATAGATAGATAGATAGACAGAGAATTCTTTATTGGCCAAGTGTGATTGGACACACAAAGAAATTTTTGTTTGGTGCATACGCTCTCAGTGTACATAAAAAGAAAATATACATTTGTTAAGAATCATAAGGTACAACACTTAATGATAGACATAGGGTACAAATAAGCAATCAAAATCATACTAGGAAACAAACAATATAATCGTAAGGATACAACAAGAAGTTACAGTCATACAGTCATAAGTGGGAGGAGATGGGTGATAGGAATGATGAGAAGATTAATAGTAATAGTAATGCAGACTTAGTGAATAATTTGACAGTGTTGAGGGAATTACTTGTTTAGCAGTGATGGCGTTCGGGAAAAAGCTGTTCTTGTGTCTAGTTGTTCTGGTATGCAGTGCTCTATAGCGTCATTTTGAGAGTAGGAATTGACACAGTTTATGTCCAGTCTGTGAGGGGTCTGTAAATATTTTTACAGCCCTCTTTTTGACTCATGCAGTATACAGGTCCTCCATGGAAGGCAGGTTGGTAGTAATTGTTTTTTTTTTTTCTGCAGTTCTATATTGCAGACTGGATTTTATCATAGATTTTATTTTTTTGCATAATTTTTTTTATTTTTATTTCTCATAAACATATTTAAGTGTACAGTTATCCATCATTAATCACTGTTCATTTATCTTACCCTTTAATTTTCATTTTTATCATAGATTTTATCTGTAATTTATTATTTTATTCTAGAATTTTTAGTTGTATATTTATTGAGTGTTTTTATTTGTTCTGGTCTCTGGTCCATGACTGTAATAAAAAAAAATCTATTTTTTCTAAAAAAAGAAAATAGAATTGCCAATGAATTGCATTTAAATCCAGGAAACAGTTGCATCTGATCTGAAACTTGCTTACTTGGAAATAAGCGTCATGTGCTCAAGGGATTCTCTTCCTAGATAAATGTTTATACAATCACTGGATTACACTTACATAAGACTATTTCTTCAATCATATTCCTCTTGGCTTGTCAAGGAAATGTTTTATCGTGTATGCAACTTAGTTACAAACACATATAGAGTAACAGTGTTGATAAGCTGCCTAGAACTTCAAAACCCATTATGTATAGCCTGACGAGGTGGCTCAGTGGCTAAGACACTGCGTTTGTCGATCAGAAAGGTTGGTGGTTCGAATCCCTAGTACAGTCTCCTGCGTGAGCAGGGGGTTGGACTAGATAACCTCCAAGGTCCCTTCCAACTCTGTTATTGTTATGTAACGTGACCATGATGAAGCAGACATGCACAAATGTCTCCAGAGGTATAATTGTAATAAACAAACATAGCCAACGCAATAGAATAACATCAAAACCTAATCAGATTTCCCCTTTAAAAAATGTCCTGTTTTGGCCAAAATTCACTGGTTGGATAATGGAACTCTTGTGAATCCCCAGAAGAAAACATTGAACGAGTTAAAAAAAAAAAAAAGCCAGAGTCCCTCTACGCTTTCAACATAGAGGGAAAGATCAAAGAGTTTTCACAACAAGCCATCATGACAGCTAAAGAAAGACAGAAGATGAATGCCTTGGGCAACGAAAGGACGTGTGGCAACTGAATGTAGACTTCCGACATCAAACAAGCAAGGACAAGAAAAGATACCTCAATCAAAAATGTCAGCAAACAAAAGGAAACAAGACGGGAAGAAAAATGAGAGCTGTTTCTAAGAAGTTCAGAGAAATGGTGAGAAATGTATAGCTAAAGCAGAATATTTAAAGGTAAACTTGGAAGAGATCTGGTAGAAGCCAATGGGATTGCGGGACAACCGAAAAACTATTGAAATCCTCTGCAAATAGGACAATAAAATTAGGTATACATTTTCACTTACGGAATACGTTCATAACTCTTTAGAAAATGAGGTGTGACTAAGCACATTAAATTCTTTAAAGGTGCAGAAGAATAGGAAGTTAAAATGTTGACAGCTTGATATAAATCAGGATAGAATGAAACTGGGGCAAATTATTATTATTATTATCATTATTATTATTATTATTATTATTACGATTAAAAAGTTTTTTATTAATAATACAAAATTTAAAAAACATTGGACGTAGATATGACATCACTGGTTCCAAACATCTTCCATCACTTTACAATAATATTAGTACTCATATAAACATATAGTTCTTAAGCTTTGTTCATTATTTAAACATAATATGATATTAATACTTTTTCCCTTATTTCTGTATATGTATTCATCTCTTAAATATACATTTATCTATAATAACGTCTATACTTTTGTTCTAACACTATACATTCCTCTTGTTATCTATCCAATCATAAAATTGTTCCCAGATTTTGTAGTACTTAGTTTCGCTTTTATCCTTGAGTTCCAAAGTGAGTCTGTCCATTTCTGCGCAGTTAAAGATTTTCAATAATATTTCCTCCTCCGGCTGGAAGGGCCTATTACACGTGCAAGGGCCAAATTGATTAATGGCATATAAAGGCAGAGATCTCTGTAATGGTAGTTTAATACTCCGACGATGTCAGCAAATGGCTAACGAAAACTTAGTTAAATTAAATTTTAATTATTTTAAAATTTTAAAATTTTAAGTTCCGGAGCTCGCAGGATGTCTGCTTCTTTCTTTACATGTGTGTGTTTGTGTGTGTGTGTGTGTGTGTGTGTGTGTGTGTGTGTGTGTGTATACATGTATATACACCACACATGTGGTGGCTCAGTGGCTAAGACGCTGAGCTTGTCGATCAGAAGGTTGGCAGTTCAGCAGTACGAATCCCTAATGCCGCATAACGGAGTGAGCTCCCGTTACTTGTCCCAGCTTCTGCCAACCTAGCAGTTCGAAAGCACGTAAAAAATGCAAGTAGAAAAATACTTTGGTGGGAAGGTAACAGTGTTCCATGCACCTTTGGCATTTAGTCATGCTGGCCACATGGCCACGGAGACGTCTTCGGACAGCGCTGGCTCTTCGGCTTTGAAACAGAGATGAGCACCGCCCCCTTGAGTCAGGAATGACTAGCACATATGTGGGGGGAATCTTTACCTTACCTTTACCTTTATATTTCCAAGCTTCTTGCACTGACCCTTGAGAATTAGCATGTTGAGTTCACCACATACTGTTTGTCTGTATCGTATGATCACCTGCCACCAAATGCAATTACACAGCCACATTGATCATCCCACTGTAATTATGCAGACTCATTGATCATACTTTGTGAAATGAAGCCGATATAATTTATAGCTTCCCTAATATTGCTGAATATTGAAACTTATTGACTTATTCAATGTGGTCTTTGCTTGCCAACCTTCTGTTTAGGAACAAGCCAATCCGTCTGGCATACTTGACAGCAGAATCATCCTGATAAATATTGAAAAGTTACAGCTTTGGAAATTTTCTTTAGATTCCAAGAAAGATTCCAATGGAGGGGATGATAATTGCTCAAATCTGCTTACAAAGAATTGGCTGATGGATGGCATTCGCTGGCCAGAACCTGGTCTGATTCCACAGGATAAGCAGCCCAAAAGAATAGCAAGTGACTAATAATGGGTGACAAACCATGATAGCTAAAAGGTTCTGATGTCTGGAATATGATTATTGAGATAGATTAATTACTTGACTGATGCTCTTTTTTATTTATCACGGGGATGACTGATTGTAGATGACATGTCTGGGTAGCAATACTGCAGAGGAAAAAAAGTAACAGGTATGGTCTGAAAATAATGGTTTTAAGGAAAAGTACAGAATTATAGAATCACAAAGCTGGAAGGGACTTCAGAGGTCTTCTAGTCCAGCCTCCTGCTCAAGCATGAGATCTTATACCATCCCAGTCATATGGTTGTCCAATCTATATTTGAAAACCTCCAGTGATGGAGCACTCCAACTTCTGAAGGCAAAGCATTCTACTGATTAATTGCTCTCACAGTCAGAAAATTTCTCCTTCCTTCCTTCTAGGTTGGATCTCTCTTTCACAGGCTTCCATCCATTTATTTCTTTTCCTGCCCTCTGGTGCCCTAGAGAATGATATCTCTTCTCTGTGACAGCCCCTCAAGTACTGGAAGACAGCTATCATGTCCATCCTAATTCTTCTCTTTAAATATAGTTGAGGTCAGATTTCCCCCCCCCCACCAGCAATTTATGGGGGACATCCCAAATATTAAAAAAATAATAATAATCAGAAAATGCAGTCTGTTAAAAAATCTTCCTTCCTTCAAGATAAAGAAGATACAGAATATTATTTGATTTGCAATAATTTTTATGAATGTATAGAGCAAGAGGTAGAAATTAGAGAAAGTAAGATTATGAATGTTAGTATTGAAAATAGAAATATATATCACTATAATCATAACAATCGACAAAAATGTAAGAAGAAGAAAGAAGAAACTTAGTTAAAGATTTTTGGTTATATTATTATTACTACTATATTATTATTATTATTGTTGTTGTTGTTGTTATTATTATTATTATTATTATTATTATTATTATTATTATTATTATTATCTTTATTCATTAAATATGAAACTCAGTCAACTGAACATTCAAAAATGCATCACAAATACCATTGTAGGGGGAGGGCCTTCTCTGTGGGAGCCCCTGCCCTTTGGAATGAACTGCCCCCAGAAATTTGTAAGATCTCCGATCTCCATGTATTTCGCTGTGCCCTCAAAACCTTGTTGTTCTGCCAGGCCGGGCTATCAATGTAAAGATTTTAATTGGTTTTAAATATGGAATTTTAAATTTGGGGTTTTTATAATTGAGTCAATTATTTAATAATTTTAATTATTTTTAAATTTTGTCTGTCTTTGTGCTTTTAATCAGGCTGTACACCGTCCTGAGTCCTTCGGGAGAAGAGTGGTATAGAAATTAAATAAATAAATAAATAAATAAATAAATAAATAAATAAATAAATAAATAAATAAATAAATAAATAAATAAAAAAAAATAAATAAATAAATAAATAAATAAATAAATAAATTGACTGGTACTAATGGTTGATACGGGTTGCTGCCAGCGTCCTAGGTATCAACCAAGTACCTTCTTAAGATGTACGATGTTCCAAGTAGCGCAGTTTTTTGCAGTTCTGTTGGTGTTATTGCAGGAAGCTGCAATTTCTTAATGTATCTTATAAAATTCTTGGACATGGTACCAAGTGCCCCAATGACAATGGGTATCACTGTTACAAGTTTTATCCATAGCCGTGTAGTTTTGATGGCCAGGCCGCGATATTTCATGATTTTTTCCAGTTCTTTTTCTTCGACTCTGGCATCTCCTGGTACCGCAATGTCAATAAAATTATATTATTATTATTATTATTATTATTATTATTATTATTATTATTATTATTATTATTATTATTATTATTATTATTATTATTATTATTATTATTATTAGTTTGTGTGCTAATATTTACTATCACCCATTCTTTGGTCTTTTTAATTTGTAAATGGTATACTCTGACAATGTACTGTATTCAAATATGTTTATGAATAAAATAAAAAAATAAAATAAAAAGTCTTCCTTTCTTTTGTGCTCCATTTGAACGAGAGAGATTTGGGTGTTTTAATTGGAGCAGAGGAATATATATATCTAAAGCAAATTGTCATTGTTCCGAGTAATGCATCCATTGAAAGCAGGTAGATTCCTCCAAGAACATGTTTATTGGATACACCATATCGGCACAGCCAACTCTAAACGTTCCTGCAGTTTTCACTTAATTAAAAGAATAAAAGTTTTTTTCCCCCTCCCAGATATCACTGGTTACATTGTCCAATGAAAGTGCTTGCATGCTGCTTGATCGCTCCTCTCCTCCTTTCACAGCCACCTGTTAAGATGACCTTGGTTCCCACAGGAAAACTTTTTGTTTTGACCGATCAGCTGGTCTATCTACTTCCTCCCTTCCTTCCCACTCTCAGGGCTTGTGGCCACTATGAGGCAGCAAAAGATGGCTTCAGCCAGGTTCGCTTCAGAATTGACCCAAATATTAAGCATCCAGTTTATGTACTACCAGCAGGTTATTCCAAAGCTGTAACTTTCAATATTTATCTGCTGTGTATGGTGAGGGGCAAACTGGAATGGTTGGGAATGTGTCGTTAGTATTAATATAATAGCTCAGTGTCAGCTTCTTCCTGCCTAATAGTTTATGTTTAATGCCTAGCCCAGAATAAGATGGTTATCAACATGACTTTGGTCATAGACCAAATGACCATCTGGACGCATCACGTAAGAGGGTAGCCATGCTGGATTGAGCCGAAGCTTATCTTAATCTTCTCTTTGACTCTGACAATGTCCTCTACAGCCAATATTTGGAGGCTGCTGCCTCAGTCCAATAGTCAAACTGAACCTTTGATACTAATTGCCTTTGTAACCCAATCCTTTTAAAAGCCAACTAAAATAGCACCTGTTATTAAATCTCACGGTAATGAATTCCACAGGTAAATTATATTTTAGTGGGTAGATACTGGTTCTTTTGCTCTTAAGGGAAAAATAGAATATTCGTTTTTTTTGTTGGAAAAAACAATGTAGCTGGACCAAAATCATTCCAACAACTGTGCCTGGCATATGAGGATGCTTTCAATGGGTCCATAGACTTCCTGAACAGGCTCAGCCAGCTTCTAAAACACGTTATATCCTTAGAGCATTTTTTCTCCCAAAACTTGCAAGACCAAAGAGAAGTAAGTTCAACCTCCTGAAGTACAGATTCAGCGAGTTCAAAATGGATCAAGAGAAAATAATCCATCCTCAAAGGAATTTGTAAAAGCCCGAGTAGCTATTCTCTGCATATGTATATCCAGACATGGTGCTTTATTACTGTGTTTGATCAGGGATGAATGGCTGAAAAAAAATGAAGGTAGTAATAATTCAGAATGCTATTCTTTATCGATGGTGTACATCTGAATTTGTGGTGAATTATATCAGAGCTTTTCCATGTCATCTGTTCCTGGATATGTGTGGGAAGGACTCTTGGGAACTGCACAACTACTACAGTGTTGTGACCTAGGCCCAAGTAGTTATTACCAGATACAATCAGTCCTAAACAAACATATTTTATTAAAACAGCTGAGAATTACTTCATTCTCAGCTTAGTCCAAATTAAATCCAAAACAAATTTTTCATAAACAGTCCTTTGGCTTTATCACCAACCTTTGTCTACTTATGCACCCTACCAAAGGCTTTTCTTGGCAAAAGTTCAGAAGGAAGAGATGCCAACAAGAAGCAAATGTAGCAACGTTGCTTTCCTACAAAGATCCCAAGAGACGTTGCTGCTTTTTTAAGCCTTATGGGAGGGGCCGATCATCTCCTGGCCTTACTCCTGAGTCGTCCTTTTTGCTTTAGCTGCTCTTAACCTCTGACCTTCAGACAAAAGCCGTCACCCAGTCTCTTGAACCTGAGGGCTCTGTTTGAAACCTTTTTGTTTTCAATGGTAATGCTCAGCTTGAATCAGCATATTGCTATCGACTGGCCCTTTACAAATTGAAGGGGAGATTGGAACTTGATTTACAACTTGACGAGCAATTACAGTCATGAGTGCCTTTGAGATTTATAACCAGTGTGTTTATATTCTGTTGGCACCAAGTTACACTGTGAAATTGTGTCTGCTTCTTTCCACAGAGAGCTGATGTGGGCTTGTCTTCATCTTTGTTTCCTATCTAACTTGAATTTGATGGTCTTCCATGATGGTTAACTCTATCCCCAAATTGTGAGAAAATCCTTGGAAACCAACCAACCTTCCTTCCTTCCTTCCTTCCTTCCTTCCTTCCTTCCTTCCTTCCTTCCTTCCTTCCTTCTTCCTTCCCTCCCTCCCTCCTTCCATCCCTTCCTTCCTTTCTTTCTTTCTTTCTTTCTTTCTTTTCTTTCTTTCTTTCTTTCTTTCTTTCCTTCCTTCCTTCCTTCCTTCCTCCCCCTCCCTCCCCCTCCTTCCCTCCCTTCCCCCTCTTTCTTTCTTTATTCTTCCTTCCTTCCTTCCTTTCCCTGTTTCTTTCTTTCCTTCTTTCCCCCTCCTTCCCTCCTTCCTCCCTCCCTCCCTTCCTCCCTCTTCCTTCCTTCCTTCCTTCCTTTCTCCCTTGTTTCTGGATTGTTTCTGTTAACTGGGTTTTATTGCTGGGTCGCTTCTGACTAACCAGTTTCTTTAGTCGGCTCCATAGATTATCAATTGGGTTAAGGTCTAGGCTATTCCCAGGCCATCTCAGCAGTGGAATAGGATTATCTTAAAACTCAAAAAAAAAAAAAAAAGTGGTTTTATTAGACATCAAACCTCAAAAGTACACTTTCCCCAAAAGGTTTTAACGATTCCGGCCACTACTGTATTGAACAAGGTATAATTGAGTCTGTGCAACCAGTGGTAGGATTCATTTTTTTTTACTGCTGGTTCTGTGGGTGTGGCTTGGTGGGCGTGGCAGGGGAAGGATACTGTAAAATCTCCATTCCCACCCCATTCCAGGGGAAGCTTACTGCAAAATCCCCATTTCCTCCCGATCAGCTGGGACTCGGGAGGCAGAGAATAGATGGGGGGCAGGGCCAGTCAGAATATTTACTACCGGTTCTCCGAACTACTCAAAATTTCCTCTACCGGTTCTCCAAAACTAGTCAGACCCTGCTGAAACCCACTTCTGCGTGCAACATATTATTCCATAATGTCCTTTACACAGGTCTGCCCCAAATATACATTGATTTTAAGTGGTCTTCTAAATTCTATATTCAATAGTATGGCCAGATTTTTGCAAGAAATGCCATCTGTTGCTGAGTTGCTTTAGATGGCTTTTGGCTGCCTTGTTGATATATACATTTACTGAACTCAACATATATATTTATGTATACAACTGATAAACATTTCTCTTTTTCTAAGGTTTTTTTTTTTTTTTAAGGCTCCTATACACAGAACAGGCACGATCCTTATTTCAGATTTCTATTCTGTTCATTACCAAATCAAACCGAGGGCGAACAAGATGGTGAACTGAGAATTTTCAACAATGGGGAAGTGAGAGGTTATTGGAGTGGCTCACATTACTTAAAGAACTGTAGGTTCTTCAAAAGTCAAGCAACACAAACGGATGGAAGTTAAAATTCATCCTTCTTCTAGGATGCTTTACTGAAGCACTACATTGTGGTACTTGGTCAAAGATATAGCCGTCAGCTGTCAAACTCTTCCCCCTGCAGCAATGAACTCTCCCAATAATTCTTTGAGTGATGGACAAAATTAATAAGATGTTCCAAAACAATTGTTCTGCAACATTATTGCGTGTTTCCTCAATGCAGGAAGCTGAGCTGTTTTACCCAATGCATGATGTTCTCCAATCCACTCCTCTACTCACAATAGAATCCCTTATGCCACCAGGCTTGAAATTCTGGACTCGGACAATCTGGAACTGTATCGTCTGCGGTCTGATCTAAGCATAGAACACAAAATTGTCTGCTACAGGGTCTTACCTGTCAACGACTTCTTCAGCTTCAACCGCAATAATACACGGGCAAACAATCGATACAAACTCACGGTAAACCGCTCCAAACTCGATTGCAGAAAATACGACTTCAGCAACAGAGTGGTCAATGCCTGGAATGCACTACCTGACTCTGTGGTTTCAATCCCAAAACCCTCACAGCTTCAACCTTAATGTCAGCTTTGCTTGCTTCAGAGTTTTTACTTGGAGTTGGGTTTTTTTCTGGATCGCTGACACTTAAACCGTCTATCGTGGACCTCACCCCATTGCTAAGAAGTCTGTAAAGGGGGCGTGCATAAGCGCACCAGCGTGCCTACCATCCCTTCCCTACTGTCCCCATTTACAGTATTTGTATTCATTTCCTTCGTTCATGTTCATATTCATATCTGCTTTCTTGTACATGCATGACAAACTAATAAATAAATAAATAAATAAATAAATAAATAAATAGATAGATAGATAAATAGATAGTCAGGTGTGCCTCCTTTCAGTACTCAAGAAAGGAAAACCCTGACTCCATTTTCATAGAGAAAGGTACTTTTACTGAGTATGAACTGAATGCAACCAAAGAAAAGCAAGCTCTGAGGCAATCGGCACAAAAATTACATATAGAAAGCATCCCTAAAACCCTTCCCCCAACCGTCCAGTCAGGATTATCCAATCCACATTCTCCCCAAGGGTCATGTGGGGTGCAGCATCCGATGGTGCCATCCTCCTGGTATGCCACGACCTTGAGTAGTTATCAGCTTCAAAGAAAACGCTGAAGAAAACTTTCTCTTCTCTTCTCCACCAGCTCACTTCCCCACTCCCAGACATTCAAACAGCTTCCCCCTCCCCCGTTACAATGGCAGCCAAGTAAGCAAGCAATGAAAATAAATAAATAAATAAATAAATAAATAAATAAATAAATAAATAAATAAATAAATAAATAGTTCTATCCTTTTGAGCAGGGGTGGCAAACTCAATTTCATTGAGGGCCACATCAGGATTGTGTTGGACCTTGGGGGGGGGAGTGATGTGTGTGTGTGTGGGGGCTATGGCCAGCTTGACGTCACTTGTGTTGGGGGTGCCTGTGGTGGCTGGAGCACTCTGCCAGCAAAAACGGGGCTCCCAAGTTCCGTTTTTGGCGGGGACAGCCTCCTGCAACCCTCTGCCAGGTAAAATGGAGCTCAGGAGGGCCATGTGTGGCCCTTCTGAGCTCCGTTTTCACTGGCAGAGGCACTGTGGGCTGGTCCTTCGCTGTTTCCAGGGTGGCCCCACAGGCCAGATCTAAGCACCCCGCAGGCCGGATCCATCCTGCAGGCCTTGAGTTTGACACCACTGCTTTAGAGATATGTCTACAATCTCTCCAGAGGACTTGGTTCCCTGATGAGAAGGGGACATCAATTAGTCCCATAGCCTTTTTTTAAAACTGCAAAGTCTTTTCATCAAGTTTACAGAAGTGGGACTTCTATTTTCTGAAGCCAGAGTCAACTTTCTATCTTCCCAAAATGGAGAATAGAAATATTTTAGTAGCTACAATATGTCTGTAGAGATTCTCAGTCATCCAGGTCATGGTTGTCCCCAACATGCTTTTTCAGGAGGCAACTGGACTTTCTGGTTTTTTCTTTTGAAGACGTTTCACTTCTCATCCAAGAAGCTTCTTCACCTCTGACCGGATGGTGGGGAGTGGAAGGATGTATATTCCTTGCAGACAGATGGCCCTTTGCTTCCTTTTAGAGGGTCATTGAAGCACTTCAATGGTTTTTCTGTGTCTTCAGGAGGTTTGTCTGTGTCTTCAGGGTCAACTGAGTAGTGCAAATGGTTCCTGTAGTCCACAGTTTTTCTTCTGGAAATCCATTTCTACTCCCACACCATTCAAGGGGTGTTCATCCCAAATTGTATAACTAAAAGTCTGTGGAGTTTCTCAGTCATCCAGTCATGGTTTCCCAAAGCTGAAAGAGCTTCTTGGATGAGAAGCTAAACATCTTCAAAGAAAAACCAGAAACTCCAGTTGCCTCTTGAAAAAAAAAAAAGCAATATAAGGACATTTTAGTAGAATAATACACATTCTTTAGATGGATTTCTACACCCCTCTGATACACAAATTTAATTTGCTCTTGGCATTTTAAATGAATTTTATTTGTCTTTGTTCTTTTTATATCAATGGCTTAGAAACCAGCAGAGTAACGAGCAAATACTGTGAACAGATATGATAAACCAAGCACATCTAATCTCATGGTTGAGGTAATAATGTCTGATCTTATTTTGTGAAGCCATGTTTATATTTTTTTTAAAAAAAAGAAGTGGGCATGCCGGTTATTGTTCATTTGGGGGAATACAGGAAGAATTAATGACTGACCAAGAAAATGTCAAGGATCTTTAAATGAGTATATTTGAAAGAGAAGCCAATCTTGCAACATAATTTATTCATCAGAATTAGTTAACTTCTTCCTTTATTAATTACAGGCCATCAATGGAATGAGTGAACACACCAAACTCATCTATGATATAATTACTGCACATGACTATAAATACCATTAATGTGAAGTGTTTCCAAGTGTTAATTGGCTGTTCTAGCAAGAGCATATTAGAGTAATAAATACATGTGAAGTCTGTGAAGTGCTAATTTTAACATGCAAAGCCATTATGAAAATCAGCTGAAAAACTTTTCAAAAAGGATCTGAGGACCTTATCTGTTTAGTGTGCAAAATTAATTGCTATATTAAATTAGCAAAGACACATTACTTTTTTTTTTTAAAAACAGTGAAGGTATGAAATTGTGGAGACGGATTGTTTTTGGTCTTGGTTGTAAAAAGGTGGGATTCTCCTTGGTAAGATGTTCAAAATTTTAGGAAACTGGGACTAAAGGAGGAGAAGAAACATAGGTAGTTAACGTGGGAATTGGCATTTAATGAAAGGCTACTGTATTTTTGATGAGCCAAGAGCTCCAGTGGGGGGGAATAGCTAAAATTAATTTGAAAAGCAGTATATGGACATGGAAAGTTTTGGAGGAACCATTTAAAGATGAAAAAGCCACAGGAAAAGCAAATTTGAGGAGGTCTATTTTATTTGTAACCATGCATGAAGGGGATGTCATGACGATTCTTTTTGAAGGTCCAATTTCCCTGTTAGACAACAGTATGATTAATCATTAAAACTGTGTTACCGTCTGTTTCTCCTCTTTGAATCCCATCACAAATATAATTATATTGATGCTACCCAAGTCATTACTCAGATCTCAGATTGTCATTGATCTTGATGTTAAGCTACCAATGAAAACTGTCCAAAAATTGCAACTGATCCAAAATATGTTGGCCAGCTAAGTAGAGGGATCCTATGACAGGTGTACTGGAAATTCTCCAAGTGGTTTGGCCCAGTGGTTAAAGCATCAGGCAAGAAACCAAGATACCACGAGTTCAAGTTCAAGTTACCCATCAAAGCTAGCTGGGAAACTTTGGACTAGTCTCCCTCCCTCCCTCCTTCTCCCTCCCCCCCTCTCTCTCCCTCCCTCACACTCTCTCTCTCCCTCCCCCTCTCTCTCCCTCTCTCCTCCTCTCTCCCTGTTCCTCCCCCTCTTTAACCTCCCTCCCTCTCCCTCTCTCCCTCTCCCTCCCTCCCTCTCCCTCCTTCTTGCCCCCTCCTTGTATTCACAGGCTTGTTATTGCATGGAAAATAGGAGGAAGAAGATTTGTTAGACATATTTGTGAGTTATTTGTAAAAATAATAACAGTGGGATAAAAAGAAAGAATGAATGAATGCCAATAACCCAATGCATTGATCTCAACTGTGTACATCTCTCACATTCAAAGCAAGTAATTCAACTGAGAATTCTCTACCTTCTAACATCTGGCAATCACATGGCTTTAATAATCTGGAATGTAAATGACACAGTCATGTTTTTCCCACTGCAATCTCTCTTATGAATCTGTTGAATCTTCCAGGAGTTTCTCTTCTGTTTTCGAAATCCATGGGTACTGTTGTTTAAATGTATTTGGGAGGGCTTCTCATAGGGCATGAAATAAAACAATTAGCAGCTGGGATTAAGAAAACACACAGAAGGAAGAGAGCCCAAATGCAAGGCCCGGGAGAAAAGAATACACTTCCTTCTCCTCCCCCTCCCCCTTGGCTCAAAGGTAAAGGTAAAGATTCCTCTCGCACATATGTGCTAGTCATTCCAGACTCTAGTGGACGGTACTCATCTCTGTTTCAAAGCCAAAGAGCCAGCGTTGTCCAAAGACGTCTCCGTGGTCATGTGGCCGGCATCACTAAATGCCAAAGGTGCACAGAACACTGTTCCCTTCCCACTAAAGGTGGTCCCTATTTGTCTACTTGCATTTTTTACGTGCTTTCGAACTGCTAGGTTGGCAGAAGCTGGGATATGTAACAGGAACTCACCCCTTTACGCAGCACTAGGGATTCGAACCGCTGGACTGCCGATCTTTCGATCAACAAGCTCAGCATCTTAGCCACTGAGCCACTGTGTCCTTAGAGTAGCTAGTGATCTACAAACTTCCCTTGAGCCTTTTCCCCACCCTTCCATGTCCTCAAAGTTATCTTTAAAAAGCAAGGACATAAAGACTCTTTCATATAAATCAAATGACGAGCAATACCTTATTTGGCCTGTGAACAGAATGACAGGGACCATTATTTGAAGGAGTAGGCAGAACAAAAGCTTATATTCAATTGAGTACAATTAGTGTTTTAAATGGGAGGCGTAATTAATTCGATGTGATTTTTAATATGGTTATTCCCCATGCCTTTAATGCTTTTAATCCTCTCCCAGTGAACTGAACAATGCAGTTTGCTGACAATTCTCAGATGGGCTTTGACGACTGCACTCAAAGATCATGGATACTGTACCTTAGGGCTTTGCATCCCTCAATTATTTTATTCATCCACTTCTTTCTGTGTCATTTGGACATCCAATAAATCATTTTAATTCTCAGGCCTTTCCATTCTCCCAGTCTTCCTCGTATCTCCTGTACAACTTTCTGAAACTGTATGTGTATCCAAACAGACATTCCACAATTGTTCCCTTTCTGTAATGCCCAGGTTAAATTTTGGTACTTGCAAATCTGTCCCTTCAGATGACTCCTAAATCTCTCAATTTACCAGTCTGATTAATTAATATACACAGTTTTCACGGTGGAAAAGTGTAGTTGGCATATTTTTGTTTATTTGGAATCAAGGTTACATTAAAATGTTAGAAAAATTAATCAGTGGAACAACTTGCCTCTAGAAGTTGTGAATGCTCCAACACTGGAAGCTTTTAAGATGATGTTGGATAACCATTTGTCTGAAGTGGTGTAGGGTTTCCTGCCTAAGCAGGGGGTTGGACTAGAAGACCTCCAAGGTCCCTTCCAACTCTGTTATTCTATTATTCTAAATATCATTAATATTTGGCACCAGAGCTGTAAGGGCTGTAAGTTCGACTTACAAGTGCTTTGTCCTCAAACAAATTAGAACTTTGATGTTGGGGCCGTCCAAAAGTATGTCAACATATTTTTTAATGATTCAAGAACAGATGAGTGAATATTCACCTGAAGAGCCCTTCAGATTATCTAGGCTAAGTGTCATCAGTGACAAAAATGCAAGACAATGAAACCTGATATGTTTCTGGCACACATACTATATGCATATGCAAAAGTTGGACCCATAATCATTTGAAGATGATTATGAAGAGTTTCAGAAGGCCTAATGAGTTCTCCTGAATTAAACAAAGGTTCTCTTTACTTACGGCTCAGCAAGCAGAAATCCAAAGAGCTGCAATGTAACTCCAAGAGCCTTGGTGTACCAAAATAAAAATAATAATAATAATAATAATAATAAAAACATCAGTCCCCATAGATGAATTGTGCAATTTCATTAGTATCCAAGGAGAAAAGAGAAGGGAAGGGAAGGGAAGGGAAGGAAAGAGGAGGGGAGGGGAGGGAAGGGAAGGGAAGGGAAGGAAAGGAAAGGAAAGGAAAGGAAAGGAAAGGAAAGGAAAGGAAAGGAAAGGAAAGGAAAGGAAAGGAAAGGAAAGGAAAGGAAAGGAAAGGAAAAACTGTGGTTCTATTTTTTTTATTTTTTTTATTTGATTTATATGCCGCCCTTCTCCGAAGACTCAGGGCGGCTTACAATGCGTTAAGCAATAGCCTTCATACTTTTGTATATTTATACAAAGTCAGCTTATTGCCCCCACAAACTGGGTCCTCATTTTACCTACCTTAGAAAGGATGGAAGTCAACCTTGAGTCAACCTTGTATTGTATCAACCTATTGTATTGTAAGCTGCCCAATTTAATTTTGCAAAGTAGCATCCCATTTTAAAAATGAAAGGTGATACAGAAAAGTTCCAACTGAAAAGAAAGCAACTAATATTAAAAGCCTAATTTTTTTGTTGATATGACTAAAGTCTTAACTGGAAAGGAAACCTCCAGGGGTTTTTCAGCTAAGCATTTGGCCTTTGGGGAAGAATTATTCAACGACTTAATTATTTTATTCTCCCCAAACCTGGCCATTGTTGCAGACAGGAGGAAGTGATCTGCTCTGGTGAGCCCTGTTAATTAAAACGAATAGGACAAGCTGGAGTGGGTGAAGATAGTTTAGCATATGCAAATTGTTCCTGGAGAAAACAGGGAGAACATACATGTAGGATGGATAAGTTTTAAATATTTCTCCTAGAGTAGGTAGGTTTTTTTTTTTTTTTTTTTTTGAGAAGGTGCATTTCAGAAACTATTTACTGAGTAAGTGGCACAGAAATGAAATTATTGGCATGAAAACCTTAATGGCCAATTAAGTACAAAGCCAAAAAAAGTAAAATAAATTATATCCACTGGTACCCAATTTAAAACTGTGGTTATAATCCAGGTAATGGAGCTCAGTTGGAAAGTGTTCTGAGCACTCCCTAGCTTAAAAAGTCATTACTGGCTGTCCTGCTGTTTTGTATAATTGCTGTGATAAGACATTGCAAATATAATTGGCTTTAGTCTGAAAATATTTCTTCATAAAGCAGTAACAACAATAGCAGGAAAGTTCTTTGATTTGTATATTTATAGCAACTTAAGGGATCTCATTAACACCTACAATAGCATCTCTGGGCACCTTTATTAAGCCAGAATGTGAAATGAAATGTGACAGTTGCGTTTCAAAACACTTTTCACTTGGGTCTCTTTCTTGAACGTGTAGATGATTAAATGACTCAGAGATGCATAAGGTCTTTGAAAATCAGACCTTATCTGTTCTTAAACTCCCCCCCCCTCTCTTGTATTTCTACTTTCTTTCTCGTTTGCATTTTCCCCGAAACTCCCAAGCTGAACTCAACTTCTGTTTGGGTTCTGCTATAATTTCATTTAATCGTACATATGGAGGAGGAGGACAGGCAGAGCCTGGTGGCAGAGTCCAAAATGTAAGATGTAAAAAAGGAGTGGAGACTCTAGAAAGAGTGCAGAGAAGAGCAACGAAGATGATTAGGGGACTGGAGGCTAAAACATATAAGAACAGTTGCTGGAATTGGGTATGTCTAGTTTAATGAAAAGAAGGACTAGGGGAGACATGATAGCAGTCTTCCAATATCTCAGAGGCTGTCACAAAGAAGAGGGAGTCAAGCTATTCTCCAAAGCTCCTGAGGGCAGGAGAAGGAGCAATGGGTGGAAACTAATCAAGGAGAGAAGCAACCTAGAACTAAGGAGAAATTTCCTGACAGTTAGAACAATTAATCCGTGGAACAACTTGCCTCCAGAAGTTGTGAATGCTCCAACACTGGAAGTTTTTAAGAAGATGTTGGATAACCATTTGTCTGAAGTGGTATAGGGTTTCCTGCCTAAGCAGGGGGTTGGACTAGAAGACCTCCAAGGTCCCTTCCAACTCTTCTATTCTATTGTATTCAAGATAGGAATCAATCTGGAGTCATTACATTCCCACGAACAGTCTAAATTCAACCCCTCTTGAATTTTATCTGGTGCCAATTCAGCGCTGAACTAAAACAAAACAGGAACTCTTCACATAAAGAAGAAATACCTATTCTCCCATTCTGACTATTTATCCTGAGATCAGTTGATTTTCCTACCTCCAAATTATTCAGTCTTCATACCAACCTCTATAACCCTGCAATCAATTCAGAATAGTGGTGGGATTCAATTTTTTTTTTTACTACCGGTTCTGTGGGTGTGGCTTGGTGGGTGTGGCAGGGGAAGGATACTGTAAAATCTTCATTCCCACCCCACTCCAGGGGAAGGATACTGTAAAATCCCCATTTCCTCCCAATCAGCTGGGACTCGGGAGGCAGAGAATAGATGGGGGCGGGGCCAGTCAGAGGTGGTATTTGCCGGTTCTCCGAACTACTCAAAATTTCCGCTACCGGTTTTCTAGAACTGGTCAGAACCTCCTGAATACCACCTCTGATTCAGAAGTACTGATAGTTTTAAGTGTTTGTTTGTTTGTTTATCAGGGCAACCTTTGTCTACCCAAATATGGAAAGGAACATACTGCTTCTGCTTTTGCCTTTCAGCCCCAATCCAGTAGCCTTCGCAGGCAGTCGCTTTCACGACAAACTATTTTTGTGTTAAAATTATATTGACTGACAAAGAAATAAAGGGAGACTAGTATAGATAATAAAGCTTTTGCTTTTATTATAGAAATAGAAAAATGTTTCTAGATAGAAAAAAAAAACACTTAAAACTATCGGTACTTCTGAATTGATTGCAAGGTTATAGAGGTTGATATGAAGACTGAATATTTCGGGGATAGGAAAATCAATTGATCTCTCCCCTGGTACAGGAAACAAAGCAAGGAGAACCTGTGGCTTAGAGGTTAATACATCTACCTAATATGCAAGCAACCCTGGTTCAAATCCCAGAAGGAATGGCTAACTGATGAGAGCTAAATAGCTTGAAATAGATCTATACTAGTCTCCCTTTATTTCTTCGTCGGTAAATATAAATGTAATACTGTCTATAGCTTTATAGTTTAAAGGGATGTGGTGGCTCAGGGGCTAAGATGCGGAGCTTGTTAATCGAAAGGTCAGCAGTTCAGTGGTTCGAATCCCTAGTGCTGCATAATGGGGTCAGCTCCTGTTACTCGTCACAAAGCCAAAGAGCCAGCGCTGTCCGAAGAAGACTCCATGGTCATGTGGCCAGCATGACTAAACACCAAAGGCGCACGGAACGCTGTTCCCTTCCCATCAAAGGTGGTCCCTATTTTTCTACTTGCATTTTTTACCTGCTTTCGAACTGCTAGATTGGCAGAAGCTGGGACAAGTAACAGGAGTTCACCCCGTTACGCGGCACTAAGGATTCGAACCACTGAACTGCCGACCTTTCAATCAACAAACTGAGCATCTTAGCCACTGAGCCACCACGTCTCCATAGACAACCCATAATATAGTTTTTCTATAATTTGCTTTAAAATTTTAGTTTCATTTGTAATCTTTTGGATGTGCTATTTAGATTTACAAATGGGATTAAAATTTCCACTTGGGAAGAACTGAGGGATAATGTAGCACTCTGTAGATTTTGCTGATGTAGCTGGAATTTTTTTTCTTTGAACTTTCTGCTACTCCTCCGACTTACAATCATGTTCACATATACACATCGCAGGCTCGCAGCTGAATTATGCTCCATAGCTGTATCTCCACGTCAGATTTACTCAAAGTTTTACTCTAGGTGAAATGTAAACAGCAAATGATGCTCTCTCTCTCTCTCTCTCTCTCTCTCTCTCTTTTTTTTTTTTTGAGATTTCCAGCTTTCTGAGTCTGTACAATGGATATATATCATTGTCTGCACTGCATTGGGAGTTACTTTCCTTTGCACTTATAATTGAAAGTATTAATCATACGTTCAAACCAAATGCTCTTTTTCAATATTAAAAAAAATGGATAATGAGTATTATCATATGCTACTTTTCATAAATTCCTGCTCTGGGATCCCTTTTTAGATTAGTTCAAAGGAAATTAAGAACTCGGTAATGGGCAGTATGCATTCCTCATTATGGTACAACATACTGGCAATTTACCCAATTTGTCCACAGGTCAAAAGCAAGCTGTTGTACAACATTAGCCAGATCAGAGGCAATTTTCACAGGACAAATATAGGCATACTCTCAATAACATTCACTTTCAGGCAGCTTTTGTGAGAGAATTGCTGCTCAAAAACACTTCAGACAAAAGAATCTGCATCCTTAAATAATGGGGAAATCTAAAATTAAAACTCCTACACGTACATACACACATACCAGTGGTGAAATCCAAATTTCTTTTACCACCGGTTCTGTGGGCGTGGCTTGGTGGGCATGGTGTGGCTTGGTGAGATGTCTTGGTAGGCATGGCAGTGGAAGGATACTTCAAAATCTCCATTCCCACCCCCCTCCAGGGGAAGGATACTGCAAAATGTCCATTCCCACCCCACTCCAGGGGAAGGATACTGCAAAATCCCCATTCCCTCCCCACTCCAGGGGAAGGATACTGCAAAATCCCCATTCCTTCCCCACTCCAAGGGAAGGATATTGCAAAATGTCCATTCCCACCCCACTCCAGGGGAAGGATACTGCAAAATGTCCATTCCCACCCCACTCCAGGGGAAGGATACTGCAAAATCCCCATTCCCACCCCACTCCAGGGGAAGGATACTGCAAAATCCCCATTCCCTCCCCACTCCAGGGGAAGGATACTGCAAAATCCCCATTCCTTCCCCGCTCCAAGGGAAGGATATTGCAAAATCTCCATTCCCACCCCACTCTGGGGCCAGCCAGAGGTGGTATTTGCTGGTTCTCCGAACTACTCAAAATTTCCGCTACCGGTTCTCCAGAACCTGCTGGATTTCACCCCTGATACATTAGTCTGTCTTATCCATATTTTTTTTTAAAGTACAGATATGGAATTTTCTCCGAAATAGAAGAAACAAAAGGATTTGAAATTCGAATCTGAAGTCTTAACTTTAAACAGGTGAAAACTG
The DNA here is from genome assembly GCF_059756535.1 of Pantherophis guttatus. Classification (NCBI taxonomy): domain Eukaryota; kingdom Metazoa; phylum Chordata; class Lepidosauria; order Squamata; family Colubridae; genus Pantherophis; species Pantherophis guttatus. The sequence goes on from NC_142067.1 coordinate 127,121,502, forward strand.
TAGACCAAAAAGTAGAGTGTTTTTTCTTTTTTCCCCTCAAGAAAATCAGTGCCATGAAGCAAGACAAGATCTCTGACACTCCGGGGAATAGTTTCTCTCCACTTGATGTTACCTGTTAATACAGACAATCAAATTATCAATTGCAAAGGTGAGAGAGCTTTACCTCTTAATAGACTTCAAACTTTCCAGTACATCTGAAGGCCTGGCAAAGCGAGTTGGAAAGAAATACATGCCAGGTTTTCATTAAAGCTATCAACCAGGTAAAACTGTGGTAGAAAAACTTGTTACTCACTCACTCACTAGCTCAACATTCGAAAGGGCCCTAATTGTTTTTTTTTAATAAAAAGTTGTTTTTATTTTATAGACAAACAAACATACAATACATAATCAATCATTCAGTGTATCATCTGAGTACATCTTTTGTGTCTTCTTCTTACTCCTCCAATCTTTATCGTATCTTGATATTATCATTTCATTTATTGTAACATTTCTCCCCATTTAATACATATCTATCTATATCTATATCTATATCTATATCTATATCTATATCTATATCTATATCAATATCTATATCAATATCTACATCTACATCTATCTATCTATCTATCTATCTATCTATCTATCTATCTATCTATCTATCTATCTATCTATCTATCTCTTCTCTAATCAATGGTAAAATTGCCCTCATATCTTAAAATATTCTGATTCCTCTCTTTTTTTAATTGGTAATCTATTCAATCTATTCATTTCCGCACAATCCAATATTTTTATTGATATTAATTCTCTGAATAAATTGCAGTATTGAACGTAGTAAACCTATTCATTTTTCCTTCTTAACATATCCTCTAATAAGAATATAATAATGATATTAAGCATAATAATCCTAATAGTCATAATAATAACAATCATCATATTGTTTACATCTCTGTCTTAACATATTTTCTACTCTTCTCTAATCTCCTTCTTTTATTTCCAACTTCCACTTTTATTCTCTAACCATCGATTGAATAATTCCCATATCATATAATATCCATAATACTCACATAATACTCATCCCTACTGATGAGAATGTGATCAGGGAAATATTAGAATGTGCAGAAATGAACAGATTAACGCTTGCAATTAAGGAGAAAGAAAAAACCTGCCACTGTGAATGCCATAGTACGGGGTGTCAAACTCGATTTCATTGAAGGCCATATCACGATTGTGTTTGACCTTGGGGGGGGGGTAAAATGGGTGTGGCTAGCTCAACATCACTTGTGTCAGGGGTACCTATGGTGGCCCAATCGCTCTGCCAGTGAAAACAGGCCCCCGAGCTCTGTTTTCAGCTACAATGGCTTTCTGCAACCCTCTACCAGTGAAAACGGAGCTCAAGAGGGCCATCCACGCCATTCCGAGCTCTGTTTTTGCTGGCAGAAGCACTGTGAGCCGATCCTTTCCAGGGTTGGCACCATAGGCCAGGTCTAAGCACCCTGTGAGCTGGATCCGGACTCCGGGCCTTGAGTTTGAAACCCCTGACATAGTATATGACAGGGATAATATATAGCCATAGTATAAACCGATCCAAACTAGACTGCAGAAAATACGACTTCAGCAACAGAGTGGTCAATGCCTGGAATGCACTACCTGACTCTGTGGTTTCTTCCCCAAACCCCCAAAACTTTAACCTTAGACTGTCTACTGTTGACCTCACTCCATTCCTAAGAGGTCTGTAAGGGGCGTGCATAAGCGCACCAGAGTGCCTACCGTCCCTGTCCTAATGTTTCCTTTTATTCGTATCCTTTTCGTGTATTTATAATTATGTTTACACTTGCATCTGTCATAAAATACATGCTTGACAAAATAAATAAATAAATAAAATATATCATAATGAATTGTGGAAGAAAACTAATAGTATACAGTACTTCTAAAATAAACCTGAAATACCCATAGGGAAAGGTAGAGAGGAACATAATGCTGAGTTCACCTTGAGAATGAGTCAGCAGACGTTCATATTATTATTAGTTTTCTGGAGGCAGAGTTTCAGTGGAATGGCATATGAAATGAGAGGTCAGATCATGCAAAAACCTGCTGAAGGCAAACCGAAAGTAATGGACCTGACAGCAAAAGAAATTCAGTGAGACAAGGTAAAAGAAGGAGCTTTGTTTGTATGTTTGGGCAGACATATAAACAAAATGGAACACGAATAACTAGTTTTCACCCGTCTGCAACTAAGCTGTCAGCAAATTTCATCAGATTCCTTTCTAGCCTCTGTTTTTATTGATATCCACTATAGGTAGATTAGAAGGCCTAGTATTTTGCCTCTGTCTCCCTCTGTCTTTCTGTCTCTGTCTCTCTCTGTGTGTCTCTGTCTCTGTCTGTCTCTTTCTCTCTCTCTCTCTCTCTCTCTTTCACTCTCGTCTCTCTCTCGGTGTCTGTCTCTCTCTCTCTGTCTCTCTGTGTCTCTTTCTCTTTCTCCTCTCTCTCTCTTTCTCTCTGTCTCTGTCTCTCTCTCTCTCTCTGTGTGTGTCTCTCTCTCTGTGTCTCTGTGTCTCTGTCTCTCTCTCGTCTCTCTGTCTCTCTCTTCTTTCTGTCTCTCTGTCTCTGTCTCTCATCTCTTTGTCTCTCTCTGTCTTTCTGTCTCTCTCTGTCTCTCCGTCTCTGTCTCTGTCTGTCTCTCTCTCTGTCTGTCTGTCTGTCTCTGTCTCTCTGTCTCTCTGTCTCTCTCTCTTTTTCTCTCTTGCATCAGATACCCACACACAAATATACAGAAAATAGCATTAAGATAACACAATTAATGTTGCTCGTTTCTGGGCAAGATCTGTTTAGTTTGTACATATTTTACTCTTTATTTTTAATTTTATGTCATGTAGCATGCCTTCTTTTAACCGTGATGCTTCTGACATGAATAAACAAACAAACAAGCATTAGGATCGGAGAATTAAAACTGCAAACAAGCCACTTAAACCATGTTTGGAGATATGTGTTCTTTGGTGAGAGTCAGTTTGCAAATTATCTGTATTCTAATTCAACGCTAAAATTGTGTTTCTTAAACCTCGCTGTGCTTTATAAGTTGAACGTGAGCCACTAGTAACATCACTGAATTAATGGGATTTACATTAAACATATATCTTTCTTTAAAACTTTCATTGTTGGGAAAATAACATTGATGATGGACCTGTAAGGTATCTTAAATGGTTTAAAATGCACCATGAAACCACGGCTTTTACCTATGTCACAAGAAAGCTGGCTTGAGACGGGGGAAAAAAAGGAACCGGGAAAGGCCATTTGAGTTCCGTTCCTGGAGTTATTTCATCAGCTGAAGAAGTGAACAACTTCACAATAAAGTCTTCTCATAACTTAAGTATGATACTGATTGTTCTCACCACATCAACAATAGCCATTAGCTTTTGCCCCTACTGTGTTTAGTAAGATCTATGTAATGCAGAAAGCCAACCTTGAATGCAACAGGGGTTTATTTTTGCACGAAAAATGGAAAGAAGGAAGGAAGGAAGAAAGGAAGGAAGGAAGGAAGGAAGAAAGGAAGGAAAGGAAAGGAAAGGAAAGGAAAGGAAAGGAAAGGAAAGGAAAGGAAAGGAAAGGAAAGGAAAGGAAAGGAAAGGAAAGGAAAGGAAAGGGACTCAATGGCTCAGCGGCTAAGACGCTGAGCTTGTCGATTGAAAGGTCGGCAGTTCAGCGGTTTGAATCCCTAGTGCCGCGTAATGGGGTGAACTCCCGTTACTTGTCCCAGCTTCTGCCAACCTAGCAGTTCGAAAGCAGGTAAAAAATGCAAGTAGAAAAAATAGGGACCACCTTTGGTGGGAAGGTAACAGCGTTCTGTGCGCCTTTGGCATTGAGTCATGGCTGCCACATGACCATGGAGATGACTTCGGATAGCGCTGGCTCTTCGGCTTTGAAATGGAGATGAGCACCGCCCCCTAGAGTCGGGAATGACTAGCACATATGTGCGAGGGGAACCTTTACCTTTTAATGTAGAAAGTCAACCATGAATGCAACAGGGTTGTTTTTACAGGAAAGAAGGAAGGAAGGAAGGAAGGAAGGAAGGAAGGAAGGAAGGAAGGAAGGAAGGAAGGAAGGAAGACTGCATGTCAACTATTTCTTACTGTACATCTCATCTTTGGCATGCATTGTTGTATAATCAAATACTGGAATCAGGCCAGAACACAATATCTGCAAGAATTAAGGGGGACACAATGCCAATAACTATATGCTTGGTCAGTATCTATACGATATATTTTCTGCTTTTCATTCTCGTTAAAATTTTATAAATCTCTCTGCAAGTTTTGAAGTTGTGCTGGTGAGTGAAAGTCAGCCCTGTCTCCCAACTCAAACATGATCCATAATTTGATCAAATGCTCCTGGGCACTATTAAATAGTAATAATGAACTTCACCTAAAGCCCTTAATAATTTTGTTCCCCATTTCCTTCCCTAATTATCCATGACTCCCTATTTATTATTGCTTCGTTCCCTGCCTTGAGGCCTGCTAAAAATACTAGGAATGATAAATTAAACAATACATTTTGGCACACAGTTAACCAGTGGGAAGGGTTATAATTTAACGGCTTGTCTTCTGAATTAATTATTTCTGAATTATTTAATTGCAGCTGCTAACTTTAAAAAAAAAAAAAAAACACAGAGCCTTTCATTGGTAGCTCAAATTCACTGACATAAGCTCCCTGGCATCCAGAGGAAGCCATTAAAAGCATATATGTTTAAATTAAATTTGAAAAGGTCCCTCCATGCATATGTTTTCCCGTCTTCCATTTATAACTGTATTTATATATTTTTCTTGCTAACGAACATTGTCTACTGTAAAAAAAAAAAAAAAACCACCAGAATGCTATTTTCTGGAGTACTCTCCGAAGTCTAATCAGTAAGCAATTGTTACAATATCGCTAATGTCTTTCTTCCACCCTGTTTTGGTAAGTAACAACTATCATTGACTAGATATTAGTATGTTCTTATGGGTTTTACTCGCAACCCGGTTCTTTTAAATTAAGCCTTGAGTTATTGGAATATTAGAATACAGTGTTTACGAGTCGGTCTCTCCCTTCTGCTTAATTAAGCCATGGAATAATTGGTCTTTTTGGCTGAGATGACACTCGGGAGGGTAATTCGACTCTTTTATTTGCAAATGTGTGAAGATTGTGTCATGTTGCAGGATGTTGATTAGAAGGAGAAAGGAAATATGAATAGGTCTCTCTGCTCTTTGGGATCCACAGGTCCTGAAGTCACTTTGCCTCCATAATCAGACCCTCCTTCTAAAATAGTCATCTGTGAGTCCTTAGCTTCCCTTAAAGATTTTAAAGGCAGGAGGGAAACAGAAAATGGAGGAAATTTTCATTTTTAGCTCCTGTTAGATTCACCACAGGAGAAATCATCACTGCCACAGGTGTTGATATTCAAATGAATACCATTTTCAGCATGTTTTAAAAGTTTGTTCTCTCTCTCTCTCTCTCTCTCTCTCTCTCTCTGTTATCTATTTATTTAACCATCTATCATCTCTCTGTGTGTCTCTTTCTGTGTCCCTCTGTGTCTTTCTTTCTTTTTCTTTTTCTTTTTCCTTTTCCTTTTCTTTTCTTTTCCTTTTCTTTCCCTTTTTCTTTTTCTTTTTCTTTTTCTTTTTCTTTCCTTTCCTTTCGATCTATCTATCTATCTATCTATCTATCTATCTATCTATCTATCATCTATCTATCATCTGCCTATCATATCTGTCTGTCTCTGTCTTTCTCTGTCTTTTTACGTATCTGTCTGTCTCTCTCTCTCTCCTTCTGTCTATCTGTCTCTCTCTATCATCTATCTATCTATCTATCTATCTATCTATCTATCTATCTATCTATCTATCTATCATACATCACTCTGTATCTCTCTGTCTTTGTCTGTCTGTCTGTCTGTCTATCATCTATCTATCTATCTATCTCTATCTATCTATCTATCTATCTATCTATCTATCATCTATCTATCATTTATCATCTCTCTCTCTCTTTCTGTCTGTCTCTCTCTGTGTCATCTATCTATCTATCTATCTATCTATCTATCTATCTATCTATCTATCTATCTATCTATCCATCCATCCATCTATCTATCATCTCTCTCTCTCTCTCTTTTCTTTTTTTCTCTTTTCTCTCTCCTCTCTCCTCTCTTCTCTCTCTATCTCCTTGTTAAGCCCAGTGTCAAATTGTAGAATCGGGAACATTATTCAATGTCAAATCATTTCTATACCGTTGCCAGGAAAACCAAATAGGTATTGACGTGGACACGAAATATGAAATCATCAGGAGCTGAACTTCACTTGCAAGACACATGTCTTCAGTTAAATAATATTGAGATCTTTGCATATATTTCATGAAGATAGATTGCAAGTTTAAAACCCAGCTAATGTAGACCTAAAGCTTAATTAACATTGAGCAGCCAAGATATTACTGATTTAGAAATGGAGAATTAAAACTTAGAATAAACCCTCCTTTGCTCTTTTAATTTTCATCTGGCTTTTTTTTTTTTTTTTTTAATGCAAGCTGCAACAACCTAAGGAAGGAAGATTAGACAAAACGATTACAAAGATTACAATAAAGGAGAATATTTGCAGCTTTATCATCATGACGAAGTCACCTAATTTAGGTAATGAGACGTCGGCAAGAAAACAAACAAGCTCAGAGTGCACCAAGAACCCTTCAAAATTATTACAGCTAGCCCAGTGGTGGGTTTCACTTACCTTTGCTAGCAGTTCGGTCGTGCACTCGCCACTTCTGTGCATGTGCAGAGAATATTTAATGATGTCTGGGTGGGTGGGCAGAGCCTCCAGCCACTGCTGCTACCAGTTCGCACAAACCGGGGCGAACTGGTAGCAACCCACCACTAAGCTATACCTAGCGTTAGAATACATGTAACTCTTTGTGTGCTTAATCTCCTAAGGAAGTTCTGGAGCTGTTCATACAACAATTTGTTTCCCCAAATCCTACACTCTTACACTCCTACACTCCCTGCCTTGCTGTTGCTTTCCACCATGCTGAATTTTTTTTCCGCCTTTATTTTCAGCGCAAGATTCATGAGACATGCTCTATTTCTGCATTTTTCATTATCCCGGCTGTCATGCCACTGACATCTTCTTGCTAATATACCGAATGACCTGCTCCTTTCACCGTCATTCGAAGATAAGTGCAGCAGTTATTTAAAGGGAAGTGAAAAATATGAAGTGCTCTTTGTGGTAGACTCGAAGCTTTTTTTTTTCTTTTTCCCCTTTCTCTTTTTCAATCTGAACTTCCTTGTGTGTTTATACTGTATGCATTTAATTCTGCTTTTCCTTTTTTTTCCCCCTCTTTGCCCAAATTCAAATTCTACAGCTCGGATGTCTTTGATCTTTCCAGAAACTCATGCCAGATTATCGCCTTATATCCTGCCTTTAGCGTGAAAAGGAATCCGGTAGTATCTTTTCCGACTGACAAATTTGATTCAAAGCTTTCATAAACATCTACTTATGCCTTTCTAGAAAAAAGTATTAATCTGAAGAAAAAATGAAGCCCAAGAAATAGTGTACTCATCAGCTTTACCAGGTAAACCAGACAAGAAAAACAGCCAGATTCAGCAAACTAATTCTGTTTTATTGTAAGGCGACACGAACAGAATCCAGACGGAGCTGAAGAAGCTTCTTGGATGAGAAGCGAAACATCTTCCAAAAAAAGCCCAGAAAGTCTAGTTGCCTCTGACTGGATGGTAGAGAATGGAAGGATTTACTGTATATCCTTTTCTGTTAGCTGGTAATTTGCATTATTTTAGTGAGTCATTGAGGCCACCTGGAGGCTTATCTGTATCACTAGTTGTCTGCAAGGAGCATAAATCCTTCCATTCCCCACCATCCAGTCAGAACCGAAGAAGCTTCTTGGATGAGAAGCGAAACGTCTTTGAAGAAAAACAAGAAAGTCCAGTTGCCTCTTGAAAAAAGTACCTTTGAGATTTAACCTTAACCAAGGAGCCTTGGTAGTAGAGTGGTTTAAAGCACCCTGTTATTAAGACCAGTTGCCTGCAATTACTGCAGGTTCAAATCTCGCCAGGCTCAAGGTTGACTCAGCCTTCCATTCTTTCTAAGGTAGGTAAATTGAGGACCCAGTTTGTGGGGGCAATAAGCTGACTTTGTATAAATATACAAAAGTATGAAGGCTATTGCTTAGCACATTGTAAGCCGCCCTGAGTCTCTGGAGAAGGGCGGCATATACATCAAATTAAAAAAAAACAAAAAAAACAGGGGTGGTATCCACTTACTTTCCCTACCGGTTCGCAAATGTGAGCGTATGCGCAAATGCGCCTGATCCATGCATGCGCCTGCCCTTGCATGCATGTGCTTTGCTGGTACATGCGCCTGTGCACATGCACCCAGCCTCAAAAACATGCCTAAATAGGATGGCATAAAGCCGAGGCAGGCCCATCCACGATTTCCACTACCGGTTCGAGCGAACCTGTTCGAACCAGCTCTGAATACCACCTCTGGATTTAACTCTTGAGTTACACAGATATAGTTCGAAGGATTAACATTTCTGTCCTTATTCAAGATCCTGAAGGAAGAGATTAAAAAATATGAGATGACAATTTTTGTTTTATTTCAAGCAAAGAGACCTGATATGTTTGTCTAAAGGAATACCGATTCAAAACAGAAGGCTGTGGACTGGTTTTATAAATGGACTATTGATCGGTGGCCTGCAAAAACAAATATTTTATTGTGTAGGCAGAAGTCGAAAATAGGCAAAGTGTTAGAAAGGTCAGCAGGCAGTTGTTTAGTGATTAATTATAAGCCCAATTAATGTTTATTAAAACTAATAGTGAATAATAAAAGAGCAGTTTTGGAGAGATCCGTGGGAAACTGTGACAGATAACGAAGCAATTAATTAATCCATATGGTTGATAAGGCTGATATAATTTATTCTTGAACAAAAGGGACAACCTTCTGATCTCAGCAATGGAGACAAAAGCAGGCTGCAAAAACCAGGGGAAAAAAATGGAATTTATCTATTGGACAAATAGAAATTTCTTAAAAGTTTGTAGGGAAATTTTAACATTTTCAATAGACTCAAATACTCATACATTCATCAACTGTAACATCGTTGAGATATTGTTCATCTTTTTTTCCTTATTAATACATATTTCTAATAATCAGTCCATTGACATGAAAGATAAGTAGTGAAGGAGCAAGTAAAATAAAGTAATGTAAACAAAATAATAATACAAATAAAATAAATAATAAAAGGACTAAAATTTGAAATGCCCGGTTCCAGACTTGAAATGCCCTTCTTTCCAAAGGGCAGTTTCAACATGACACGTGCAAATTCCACTTCTTTTGAAAACTTTTCTTGAGTTCGAAACACCCAACTGTGTTTCAAAGGTCAAAACACTTCCCACAACACATGGTGGAAGCCATCTGTTTCACACTTAGCACTGCCATGTGGGTTGAGGGCAGGGCATTTTGAACTCAGGAAGATGTTCTCTTCTTAAAAGCCTCCAGTGATGAAGCACCCACAACTTCTGAAGGCAACTTCTGTTCCATTGGTTGATTGTCCTCACTGTTAGGAAGTTTCTCCTTAATTCCAGGTTGCTTCTCTCCTTGATTAATTCAATCAACCAGAATTAAGTTGGAAGGGACCTTGGAGGTCTTTTAGTCCAACCCCGAGCTCAAGCAAGAGACTAGACCATTTCAGATAGGTGGTTGTCTGTTTTTTTCTTAAAAACCGCCAGTCTTGAAGCACCTACAACTTCTGGATGAAAGCTGTTCCATTGCTTACTTGTCCTCACTGTTAGTGTTGTGGCCCGTACACAGCCTGTGCAGCTAGTAGCTGATTCAGACAGCGAGGGGGCTGGTGTGGTGCTGTGCCAGCAGCCTGTGCAGCTGGCACTCGAGTCAGACAATGTGGTGCCAGAGGCAGGGATTCAGCCAGGGCCTTCAGAACCTCCATAAGTGAAGAGGATGAAGAGGAGGAGCCTCTTCTCGATGCACGGGCACACAGAGCTGCCAAAAGGCAGGAGTGGCTCCTCAAGAGGAGGTCTCCTCAAGAGTAAGGCTTGGGGCTAATTGGCCATTCCCTTAGCCTATTTAAGGAGGAACACCGTCTGAAGCAATTTGCAGGGAACAACTTGGTTCACATACCTTCGTGTCTTGTCTTGCTTATCTTATCAGCTTCCTGCAAATTGCTTCTGGGCATTCTGCCAACCATAGTAAGTTTTCAGTTATTATTCTTTGAATTCTTGACAGCTGTTAATGCAATTAATTAACAGCCATTGTTGTAAAAGACTGGTTTATTCAGTAAATTAAGGTTTGAAGGGACTTTGTGTGTGCTGCATTCTTTGGGTCCGTAGCTGGGGCAGAACAGTTAGGAAGTTTCTCCTTAATTCCAGGTTGCTTCTCTTCTTGATTGGCTTCCATCCATTGCTTCTTCTCCTGCCTTCTGGTGCTTTTTTCTATCATATTTAAATATTTTTTAAATTAAACATGGTCTATAATGTGCTTCCTCCTAAAAGAACACACACACACACAAACACAAATAGACAAAGGGAGGGGAATATCTTAAATAAATAAAGCCAAGTAAAGCTTTTAAACAATTAATCAAATCGAAACCAGAGCATGAATTCAATTAAACATTAGAGACATTGGTGGGTAGAGCGATGGTCGAGATCTTCTTTTTTTTTCCTCCTCTGCAGGGGGTGTGGAAGGAAAGTAGAAGATGCAAACTGGGAACAGGATGGTGATGATGAACTTGTGGCATCCAGAAAGCAAAATCCATTGCGTGCGCGTAGAAAGAAACAGATGGGCTCCAATGTATTTTTATGATTGAGTTGGAAAGCAACATGATCCAAAGTCCTAGATTCACCAGCCGTGCCTGTTACTGACACATTTCTAACTGTGACTGAAGACGCTGAAAGCATCTTTCTGTTGCATCCCTGCAGGATTAGCATGAAGAGAAGAATGACGATGAGCAAGGGGGACCGTGTGCGGCCGACGTTAAGCACGTAGTGGGATCGCTGGCTGGTGTCTGCTGCGAGGAAGACCATAGAAGTATCATCTTGCTCGCTGGATGCAGAGTACCGGTTGAATGAGGGAGGGTTGCCTTGAGGCTGAGGGAACCGGACAGGATGCATGAGGAGGAAGGAAAAACGAAGGGTTCCTTCCCATGGATGGTCTTATCATGCATTGAGAAAAATGAAATAAAATACAATCTCCATGATTGCGGTAGAGCTTCATTTACTTGGGGGAAAAAGAAGGGTAGGCAGAAAGTAGTAATTTACGTGACCTGACCGACTTTATTACTGCGCTTTTGATTTCAATGGTTATTGTTCAGTCAGATCATCTTTCCCTCTGTCTAGATGAGGGTGGTGTCATAAATGAAGTATTAGATTGCGAAAATTGGAGTTTCAATTTTTCTTCAAGAATCCTCTCCCCTCCTGTCTCTCATTCCATCTCTTCCCTCCCATTCCATTCTCTTCCCTTCTACTTCTACTTCCCTCCCTTTTCTTTTCCTTCCTTCCTTTCCCTTCCCTTCTCCTTCCTTCTTCCCTTCCCTTCTCTTTCCCATCTCCTTCTCTTCTTCCCTTCCCTTCTCCTTCCTGTTTCCTTCCTTCTTCCCTTCCCTTCTCCTTCTCTTCCTTCTTCCCTTCCTTTCTCTTTCCCATCTCCTTTCCTTCCTTCTTCCTTCCCCTTCCCCCTCTCCATCCCTTCTCCTTTCCTTCCTTCTTCCTTCCCCTTCCCCCTCTCCATCCCTTCCCCCTTCCTTTCTTCTTCCCTTCTTCCCTTCTTCCTCTCCTTCCCTTCCCTTCTCCTTCTCTTCCTTCTTCCCTTCCTTTCTCTTTCCCATCTCCTATCCTTCCTTCTTCCTTCCCCTTCCCCCTCTCCATCCCTTCTCCTTTCCTTCCTTCTTCCCTTCTTCCTCTCTTTCTCCTTCCCTTCCCTTCTCCTTCTCTTCCTTCTTCCCTTCCTTTCTCTTTCCCATCTCCTTTCCTTCCTTCTTCCTTCCCCTTCCCCCTCTCCATCCCTTCTCCTTTCCTTCCTTCTTTTCTTCTTCCTTTCCTTCTCCTTCCCTTCCTTCTTCCCTTCCCTCCCTCCTTTTCTTCTCCTTCCCTTCCTTCTTCTCTTCCCTTCCCTTCTCTTCCTTCTTTCCTTCCTTTCTCTTTCCCAACTCTTTTCCTTCCTTCTTCCCTTTCCCTTCCCCCTCTCTGTCCCTTCTCCTTTCCTTCCTTCTTCCCTTCTTCCCTTCTTCCTCTCCTTCTCCTTCCTCTCCTTCTTCCCTCCTTCTTCCCTTCCTTCTTTCCTTCTCCTTCCCTTCCTTTCCCTTTTCAGCAATCAGGAAGTGGCTGCTGATGAGTAGGGAAGGAATGAGAGATTGTGCGATTGGCTGGGAGATTGTCATGGAACACTGAAAATGCAAATCCTGTGACCCCACCAGCATCCCAGCTGTGCAGCAGCAGCCAGGAGCACAAAAGCAATCACAACTTCCCCAAATTTCATTCCCTCAAGAGTCATGAGTCCTGGATTTTGGATGCATTCTGTAAGTTAGTCTATTTGAAGCACCAGGGTTGAAAAACCGTTGCCCTATAATGCACCATTTATCCAGTTAAAGGTCACGAGAACAAGAGTTTCAGTGATGTATAGATTAAGGCCTTTGCAGCGGGAAATATTTGGAGGAATGGTTTGCAAAAAGACTGGAAGCCCTGGCTGTGTTGATGCTTAGAGCAGTGGATTCCAAAAGCTTCTTTGGTTACTTCATCTTCTTTCTTTCTTTCTTTCTTTCTTTCTTTCTTTCTTTCTTTCTTTCTTTCTTTCTTTCTTTCTTTCTTTCTTTCTTTCTTTCTTTCTTTCTTTCCTTCCTTCCTTCCTTCCTTCCTTCCTTCCTTCCTTCCTTCCTTCCTTCCTTGAATTATTTTGCTGTCCATCTCACAAACAACTGACTGTGGTGCGGGGGTACATCAGTGTTTAGAATCATGTTATTAAATCTCACTGGGTTTTTCCAGTGTCTCTTTTCACAAAAGCTTCTCTGAACTTTTAAATCAGAAAAGGACTGTGTAACTTTGCCATGCTGAATGAATTGAAGCACGAAGCAACAGAAAAGTTTAATGGACAGAAAATGGAATGGAATGGAATGACAGAGTTGGGAAGGACTTTAGAGGTCTTCTAGTCCAACCCCCTGCTCAGGCAGGAAACCCTATACCATTTCAGACAAATGGTTGTCCAATCTCGTCTTAAAATCCTTCAGTGTTGGAGCATTCACAACTTCTGAAGGCAAGTTCTTCCATTGATTAATTGTTCTAACTGTTAGGAAATTTCTCCTTAGTTCTTTGTTGCTTCTCTCCTTGATTAGTTTCCATTCATTGCTTCTTGTCCTGCCTTCAGGTGCTTTGGAGAATAGGTTGACTCCCTCTTCTTTGTGGCAACCCTTGAGATTTTGGAAGACTGCTATCATGTCACCCCAGTCCTTCTTTTTATTAAACTAGACATACCCAATTTCAGCAACCATTGTTTATATGTTTTTTTAGCCTCCAATCCCCTAATCATCTTGTGTTAAATATATATTATTATTTCTATAACATATAGATATTATTTCAGAAGAAGTTCTGGAAATTTTACAATGTTGGTTATAGATGAAGTCATATAGATCTTATATCCTATATAATAATTTCTGGAATCAAATCTTTACCTGCCTTCCCATTAAAACAACACACGCACCCAACAATAAAACAAACACGTTAACACAAAACATTCCAATACATACATACAAGCCTACTTCAATAGAAAAATACATAACCATTAAGCAAATACTGTACATACAAATCCTTGTACTCAGGGATGGGCTTCAAAAATTTTAGCAAGGAGTTCTCTGCCTGGTTACTGAGTGGGCGTGGCCATGGTGGGTGTGGCCTAGTCGGCCTCCTGCACCATGGTGGTATGTGTGTGTGTTTGCCCTCCCCAGGCTCTGGAGGCTTTCCTTGAGTTTCTGGGAGGATGAAAACAGCCTCCCCAGGCTCCGGAGGTCCTCTGAAGCCTGGAAAGGGGCCTGTTTCTGGACTTCCTGAACTTCCGGTAGGCCCATTTTTCACTGTCCTGAGCATCCGTGCATGCCCTGCCCTTAGCTGCATCCAAAACGGGCCGCCTGGGGACTCCTGGGAGGGGAGGGGCCAGTCAGTAGTGGGATTTGGGAGTTCTCCGAACTGCACAGAAGCTTAACTACAGGTTCCCCCAAACCCCTGTGAACTTGTACTGTATTTGTTATACAAAGTCCAGTTCTTATTATATCTGAGTGACAAGCAGCCTTTGAAGTGGAAATAGATCACAACAGAAGTACATTTAGCAGCCTTATTAGTATTTTGCAGAGTTCATTTTTTTTCCAAGAGGCTATGCAAGGCTTTGATTATTAAAAAAAAAAGATTATCCATGTGTTACGTTGAAAGCGGGACAGCCCATGCAGAGTAGATTTTAACAGATGTAACAGGAACATATTGAAATTGACAAAGGAAAATTATATAATGGTTGAAGCTGGAATCTGCGATCTGAATAGCTGAAGAGGATTTGCAATGTACTTAATTATCTCTTGACAAATGCTTATATGGCAGCAATCAAGTATCTTCGCTTAATTGATCTCTCGCCAGCATTACAGGCTTTGCATTTTTGTTCCTCCAAAAAAGAAAGAGGAGGAGGAGGAGGAGGAGGAGGAGGAGGAGGAGGAGGAGGAGGAGGAGGAGCAGAAGCAGCAGCAGAAGAAGATGTTGAAACAGAAGCAGAAGCAGAAGCAGAAGAAGCAGAAGCAGAAGCAGAAGCAGAAGCAGAAGCAGAAGAAGAAGAAGAAGAAGAAGAAGAAGAAGAAGAAGAAGAAGAAGAAGAAGAAGAAGAAGAAGAAGAAGAAGAAGAAGAAGAAGAAGAAGAAGATGTTGTCGTTTATGGAACTGTTGATCCAAACTTGAAAAACAAAAGCACAACTTTGTAGGCAAAAAAAGGAAAAAAAGATGAGAATTTCACAGATAAAGGCTAGTGCAAGGACTCAGGTTAATCAAATGTGACACAAAAGGACCAGGGGAACAATTAATTCTTCTGAACTCAACAAAAGCACCATTGTTATTTAGTTGAGTCTGTGGTGTGTTCTGCTATTTGCAAATGACAGTTTATTGTAGGAATATTAATTGAATTCTCCCAGAACATTTTAACAGAAAACTTTTCCTTATTAGTAAAAGAAATGTCCAACAGGATGATCTGCTCAAGGCTAAAGCAAGCCAAGAGTTGGGTTAGGAACGTCTAGTTGGGGAAAGGGCTGACTCATAAAGGAAACATATATTTTTAATATATATTTTGTTAAATAAAAAAAAGTTAAATTGAGTCACATCTCAGCTGCTGGATTCTGTGGGTGCCATTCCATGGAATTCCATCAGCAAAGAGAGTCAGGCTAGAGAGGATGAAGGTAAGCAAAGAGTTAATCTATTGATCTATTGTTCCCCTTTATTCTTTGGCCACAAAAACATCAGTGTTGTCTTCTTCCTCTTCCTCTTCCTCTTCATCCTCCACCTCCTCCTCTTCCTCTTCTCCTCCTCCTCCTCCTCTTCCTCTTCCTCCTCCTCCTCCTCCTCCACTTCCTCCTCCTCCTCCTCCTCCTCCTCCTCCTCCTCCTCCTCCTCCTCCTCCTCCTCCTCCTCCTCCTCCTCCTCCTCTTCTTCTTCTTCTTCTTCTTCTTCTTCTTCTTCTTCTTCTTCTTCTTCTTCTTCCTCCTCCTCCTCCTCCTCCTCCTTCTCCTTTTACTTCTACTTCTATTCCTCCCTCTTCCCTCCTAGCACAATGGCTTTAAAATTGGCTCACTGTCAACCACTGAGTGGAATCTTCAGAAGCTGCTTTTACAGTCATCTCTGTACAACTATCTTTCCACTTGGCTCTTTTTTTATCAATTATTCAGTGTGCTATAAGGAGCAACAAGCAACGTTTCCACTAATGTCATAATTACTGTAGCCTAGATGATTTACTTTCCAAAGTGACGGAGAAGTAGAAAACGCTAATATTCATCCTGTAAGAGCTTTGCAGTAGAGTATGCCTGAACTCAGCTCTGAAAATTCCGTTTTATCTCTTTTTATTAGAAAATGAGACACTAACATGATTAACAGGATGCTAAGAAGTGATAAGCTGCTTACATTTATTTAATGGTAATCCTAGTAATAAATAAGTCTGCAACCATGAAGTGTGTTATCTTTACATAAATAACTGTGATCTCATGGTGTACTTGCAGTGAACTTTTGTTTCTTGTTTTGTTTTGGGGGTTTGTAAGATATTCACTGATGAAGCGCTTTAGCCTGTAACTAGATCTTCTTGATCCTAGAACAAATTAAGTTTATTTATTTATTTCATTATGTGCCTGTTTACTCTTGACCGTTCTTATACTTGCTGTGACCAAGACATCCCAGGTATTCCATGGACAAGTAAAAAGTTGGGTTTTTAATAGCTGGAATTCACAACAGCCAAGAGTAGTTATAGTCACTATCCCAAGTGATAACTTAAACTCATCAATTATTTACTCTTCCATATAAGAGAGTAAATAGCTCTTCTGAAGAGACTGTTTGTGGGGTTTAAGAAAATATCTTACCGTGGTCGAAACTGGCTTTTGAGAAAGAGAGCAGCCCTTCTTCCATTTTTTTTTTTAAATTGCAAGAAAGAACCAAAATCATTTTGGAGGTGGGAATGGTATTCCTTTTCCTCTTTCATTTGATCACCAAATCTAAGACCTGTTATGCTCATCTATTGTGAAGGTCTAGAAGTTTGCCTGTTTCTTTACCTGCTTGATTACTTGGGCTTTTATTGTGTGCTCCAAGGTGGGCAGCTAAGAATAATGAAAAGAAAGAAAGAAAGAAAGAAAGAAAGAAAGAAAGAAAGAAAGAAAGAAAGAAAGAAAAGGAAGGAAGGAAGGAAGGAAGGAAAGAAGGCTGGAGAGAAAGAAAGAAAGAAAGAAGGAAGGAAGGAAGGAAGGAAGGAAGGAAGGAAGGAAGGAAGGAAGGAAGGAAGGAAGGAAGGAAATGATAGAATTATGACTTATATGACTACTATAAGAATAAAACTTCATAAAGGCTGTGGCCGACCCCGGAAGGGATGGAGGGAGGGAAGGAAGGAAGGAAAAGAAAGAAAGAAAGAAAGAAAGAAAGAAAGAAAGAAAGAAAGAAAGAAAGAAAGAAAGAAAGAAAGAAAGAAAGAAAGAAAGAAACAAACATCCGGGCCCTCCAAATCTTACTTCAGAACCAATGGAAATATTCCTACATTAGAACAACTTAAAAACCAACTGCAGTCCTCTACCGTTATAATTCCACCTGCTCATTTTGCAACAAACTGATAAATCTCCATTTATAGTAAATATGTCTATTTACTTTATTTTTTATTTTGTATGTGTGTGCCTTCAAGTCAGTTTTTGACCACAGGTGACTATCTGGACAAGTCCCTGCAGTTTTTCTAGTATGATTTCTGAAGCGGTTTGCCATTGTCTCCTTCCTTGGGCTGAAAGAGAGTGACTGGCCCAAGGTCACCTAGTTAGTTTCATGTCTAAGGCAATATTGGAACATGTCATCTCCGTTTTTGTAACCATTACGCCAAAGTGACTCTCCTTTGTTTATCTAATCATCATCTTCTTTTAATGACCCCGACATAATCCCTTGCAGGGTGGAGCCTGGGCAACTGAATGGAGCTAGATGTCAGCACTTCAACCTGCATTTACTCTAGTGCTGACATAAGGAGGAGAAGAGGGGCCAGCTGGCAAGAGGACGCTTGACATTTCACCTACTTATTTTCCTTGAAGATAATATCCCCTAGGAGATGGGAAGGAGGGGGACATTCCTGGGAGCTTAGGTAGTAGATATGGGGAGAGTGATTGGAAGAAGGCCAATGAGACGCAGAGATTTGGGGAACGGAAAGGGAGGGTTTGGAGTCAGGAAGTCAGAGTTGGCTACGCCACGATCGGGGGCAGATTGTTGTGCTTAATAAAATGAAAGATTTCTTCAAAGACTATCTGTTTGTTATTTTATTTGAGACAATATCGAAACCTGACACTAGCAGAGTGTTTTAATGGCCGGATGCCCTTCCTGTTGCCAATGCGGAGTTTTGTTCAGCAGATGTATTCTCATTGTGCCCAGAGAGAGAAATATCTGCCTTTACCTAGGATCGAACTCACAGCCTTCTGATTGTGAGGCGAGAACTCCAGCTCTAGGCCACCGCACCACTCCTCTCCTTCATTTATCTAATATCCTCTTAAATTTGCATTCCAAGTATTTAGTCCAGTTAATTTGCACCAACATAACATATCTGTCCAGCAACAATTACCGCCATCATGCTTAAAGCATGAAACAAAATATTGTGCATCTGTGTGTAGTATGTGTATGTACTATTAATCTTCTCATTGTTCCCTCCACCCATCTCCTTTCTCTTATGATTGTATGACTGTAATTTCGTTGCTTGTATCCTTACAATTTATATTGATATTGTTTCCTGATTGCTTATTTGTACCCTATGACTATCATTAAGTGTTGTACCTTATTATTCTTGATGAACGTATCTTTTCTTTTATGTACACTGAGAGCGTATGCACCAAAGACAAATTCCTTGTGTGTCCAATCACATTTGGCCAATAAAAAATTCTATTCTATTCTATTCTATTCTATTCTATTCTATTCTATTCTATTCTATTCTATTCTATTCTATTCTATTCTATTCTATTCTATTCTATTCTATTCTATTCTATTCTATATTGTTGTGTCTTTTCAGCCCTTAACTGTTAATAGATATGAAGTTGTCGATCCCTCTGGGATTATGAGCAGTGACTAAACAAAAGCTGAAAATATCTGTGACATGCCTAGTATCAGGTTTAATTTGACCTTCCTTTCAAGTCCTATAAACATCATTTTCTGATGCTCCTTTAGAAGACGTCAAATGGTGGATACCACTTAAAAGTGTAATATTTACCATTACACAAATTTTCCTCTCACTTTCCCCTTTTAAGTAGCTGACTCTCCTTTCTTAAGCAGATGAAAAAACAACAACAGGCTTGAAGAACTGTATGGAATGACCAAAAGTGATTTTTTTTTCAAAATGCAACAGAACTTTCTTTGTTTTCGCTTGAAGATGTTTTGCTTCTCATCCAAGAAGCTTTTTTAGTTCTGCTGAAGAAGAAGAACTGAAGAAGCTTCTTGGATGAGAAGTGAAATGTCTTCAAAGGAAAAAGCAAAGGAAGTCCAGTTGCCCTTTAAAAAGAAAAGCAACACTTTTGGGACAACCATGATCTGGATGACTGAGAATCTTCATAGACATGTATGGAATGACAACAGTTGACGGAAACAGTTAAGTAGTAAAAAAAAAAAATTCTAAAGGTCTGTAAATAATTTTTTAAAAACATGTTACATTCTTTCCGTTTACTAGACTAAGAGAACAATTTGAGTCTTCCTTTAAATATGGAAAAATACAAACAAGTAATACAAACATGTACCCTAGTTTGAAATCGTGTGCAAAGTTTACATCTGTTAAGACATTCTAGGCAATCTGAAGCATAATGAGAATAAATAACAAAGCATTTGTTAAAAAAGTTTGTTGACACCCATGTTATTCTAATTTGGGATTTACATATCATGGTAAGACACTGGAAAGGAAATGTAATCTTGTAAAAGTAATCTTTTTATTGTTTCCACTTGCTTTTGTCTTAATTTCTGCATGTGGCCAACTTGATGTCATGGAACATTGTTACCTTCCCGCCAAAATGGTACCTATTTATCTACTCGCATTTGCATACTTTTGAATTGCTAGGTTGGCAGGAGTTGAGGCAAGGACAGGAGCTCACCCTGTCATGTGGTGCTTGGGTCTCGAACCTGGGCTGCTGGCTTTCTAGCTGACAAACCTCCCAGTAAAATATATACCTAGACTTAAGCATTCTTACAGATGCATCCTTTGGTGTCCTCTATTTAAAGACGCATGCAAAGGATTAAAAGGTTAAGGTTCCCCTCGCACATATGTGCTAGTTGTTCCCGACTCTAGGGGGCAGTGCTCATCTCCGTTTCAAAGCTGAAGAGCCAGCGCTGTCTGAAGACATTTCTGTGGTCATGTGGCCGGCATGACTAAACACCAAAGGCACACGGAACGCTGTTACCTTCCCACCAAAGGTGGTCTCTATTTTTCTACTTGCATTTTTTACCTGCTTTCGAACTGCTAGGTTGGCAGAAGCTGGGACAAGTCACGGGAGCTCACCCCATTATGCAGCACTAGGGATTCGAACCGCTGAACTGCCAACCTTTCGATCAACAAGCTCAGCATCTTAGCCACTGAGCCACCGTGTCCCTTACAAAAAATTACAGAACATATAAATAATGATGCACAGCAATATACCTAATACATTTAATAAAATATTTCAAACTATGATTGTTCTATCTTCACCCGGTTTTAAAATGTAACTTGCAATTAACGTAAATTGCTGATACTAATTTGGTTTTCTGAGATGATGGTGGTAATCATATATTTTGATCCGCTCTCTTCTTAAAGCAGGTGATCCATATAATCAGGTCGTATCCAAAGAGACAAACTTACAGTGACTTTCTCCTCTATTTATTTATATATTTTTTTTGGTCTATCACAGATCAGCAGACAGAGGAGAAAAAACTGCTGAGTTTCACGCAAACTCGGGAAAGTGATATACAACTTCTATATTACTTTCACCTTAGTTAGATTCATCTTAGTTAAAAAATTGTCCTTCTTGATCTGGGAATATCACCAGGGGACTCCTACGGCAGAGTGAAAAATATGAAATCAACTCTCAAATAAAAGCGGAGCGCATCATGCTTACAACAAACCTATGCGCGTGGATGAACTCATGACTTCATTTTTTTAATGACTACCCTGTGAATTTAAATAACGTACTTTAATGTATACCATTCAAATATCTCGCCAGGCAAAACAGCCAGGGAACCACGCTTAGCCTTGCGTGTTATATATTTTTATTTTCTCAAGATGCTTATCGGAGGGATGTTCACATTCATGGCATCTGCGGGAAAAATTGATTTATTGTTTAAAAGGGGACACTATTTACTTCTGCATTTTCCAGTCTCTCTTTCTTCCTAGAAATCTGAACCTGGGGGATTCTTCTAGCGGTATTTAAGTGTCTTGGACTGTCCAGCATATGTTGACTACTTAAAAGAAGGAAAGCTACATGAATCCTGTAGGGATTCATTCGCGTGATACAAAAATTCAGGTCATGTCCATCTCGATCACGAAGCTTCTTCCTCTGATCTGCTTCTTCAGTCTAAATGATTTGAGAAAAAAACCGTGATCAACCCCCACACAAACTCACTGCATTTCTGCTTATTTGCTCCTTGGAATCTGTCTGATTGGGGGATATAAAATATTCATTTTAAACATTCAACGATAATTCAATTGTTTGAAACCTCATATTCTTTTTTTTTTTTATTGAAACGACTAGCACATATGTGCAAGGGGAACTGTTACCTTTACCTTAATTCCTATCCCTTAAGCAGCATTCTGCTGTTCAGTGGAGACTGGACAGAAACCAGAATATCTTCTTGTTCTTCAAAATACTACCTTTCGCCCCGCTTTTTTTTTTTAAAAAAAACTAATCTACATGGTAGAAAGCATTCATGACTATAATGCAAACGGCATTTCCAGCAGGCTCCTGAGATTGACACAGTGTGCACTTGACATAATCTGGAATATCCAGTGGCCTTCTAATCCTTTCCCCTGTCTGTTGTTGAAACAGTTGCTGTGACATGAATTGTGATTTGTGCTCTTTAAGGCCTCCGAAATGTTTGGCAGATGAAGCAATTCTATTCTTTTCAGCCGCCTAACCATGGTGGTGTTTCCAAATATTTAATACCGCTCCTGACACTTCGTATTTTATATTCAGTATGTTAATATGGACAATCGTCTAGCGAGCGGCGTTGAGTCTGGGAAAAAAAAAAGGAAAAACATTTTCTGTCTCCAAGTGTCTAAATTCAAAAGGTTGGATTAAACGAAAAAGGATTTGCCCATTACTGCAAATTGCATGTGTAATAAGATAGACAAAAGGAATTTCATTTGGGGGCATTGATTTTTTTTAAAAAAACTTAAGGACCGCGATTCAAGTCTTCGCGACAACGGTAACATGGGATAACACTGCTCCAATCCTTGAAATATAAAAGAAAGTTGTAATTCTTTATGCACAGGAATACAATGGGAATGATTTATGAGGGAGAGAATCATCTCTCTCCTTCCCTTCTCCTCACCCTTATTGGCAATACAGGTAGTCCTTGATTTACGACCCACAAGTGAGCCCAAAATTTCTGTTGTTAAGCGAGACATATGTTAAGTGAGTTTTGCCCCATTTTATGACCTTTCTGTTCTGCCCCAGCTATGGACCCCAAAGAATGCAGCACACACAAAGTCCCTTCAAACCTTAATTTACTGAACAAACCAGTCTTTTACAACAATGGCTATTAATTAATTGCATTAACAGCTGTCAAGAATTCAAAGAATAATAACTGAAAACTTACTATGGTTGGCAGAATGCCCAGAAGCAATTTGCAGGAAGCTGATAAAATAAGCAAGACAAGACACAAAGGTATGTGAACAAAGTTGTTCCCTGCAAATTGCTTCAGACAGCGTTCCTCCTTAAATAGGCTAAGGGAATGGCCAATTAGCCCCAAGCCTTACTCTTGAGGAGACCTCCTCCTGAGGAGCCACTCCTGCCTTTTGGCAGCTCTGCACACCCGTGCATCTAGAAGAGGCTCCTCCTCTTCATCCTCTTCACTTATGGGAGCTTCTGGAGGTTCTGAAGGCCCTGGCTGAATCCCCGCCTCTGGCACCACATCTTCTCCAGCCTCCTCATTGTCCGACTCGAGTGCCAGCTGCACAGGCTGCTGGTGCAGCATCACACCAGCCTCCTTGCTGTCAGAATCAGCTACTAGCTGCACAGGCCGCGTACAGGCCACAACACTTTCTTGTCACTGTTGTTAAGTGAATTGGTGTAGTTGATAAGTGAGTAACCTGGTTGTTAAGTGAATCTGGCTTCCCCCCATTGACTTTGCTTGTTGGAAATTCACAAAAAGGGATCACATGACCCCGGGACATGGCAACTGTCATAAATACAAGTCAGTTGTCAAGCATCTGAATTTTGATCACGTGATGAAGGGGATGCCACAATGTTGTAATTGTGAAAAGTGGTCCTAAGTCACATTTTTTTCAGTGTTGTTGTAACTTTGAACAGTCACTAAAGGAACTGTTGTAAGGCGAGGACTTTTGTTTGTACTAAAGACTACAAGCACTACTTTGGAACAAGTAAAGAACAGAAATGTTCATAGTACAGTCTTTCACTGAATGACACAGAAAGATACTCTACTAACAAAGCTTCAGAATTGTGAAAACTAATAAATTCTGGGTAGGAAAGTGTTGTCAACTCACAATGCATCCCTGGCCTGCTCTCGAATTGCCATAAGCAAGTGGGGGATGGGAAACCGATGAAACGGCGTGGCAGCCAAAGACAGATGCACATTCCAGATCTATCTCTCTCAAGGCTGTATCCCAGGGTTACCTACAGCGGCCAGAGGAGAGTGGTTTCTACAACCCATGAAATTGCTCTGTTGGCGAATGTGATTGATGATACATCCTGGGGGGAGGGGGGGAAACAGGGGCATGATTGGGCCATAAATTATGTAGGGCCAGAGCTGGCTTCACTTGAGAACGTGCCAATACGAAGCTCCTAATAAATAACTGGATTTCTTTTGAAGCTTGGCTCGAGTCTCATGATTTAATTAAGGCATCCGCGGGAACCCTGACAGTGTACTTGGTAGTAAAATTACTTTCACCTTTCACTTCGACCATTCACCATTTGTCATCCTCACTTAAAGATGTTAAGAAGAAAAACTAAGCAAATAAAATGAAATCCTCCTTGAGCTCCTTAATCTCATTGGTTTACAAATCTACAGAAATCATGGGGATAAAATTTGAAATTTGGGGTCACATTCTGTCCTGTTCTTTCCCCATTTGGGGCATAGCTGACCCACACACATACCCACATGGGGTATGGGCTTTAACTCCCAAGATTGCTACAAGGAAGAAAGGATCAACCTATCCTTCAAAGCACTTGAAGGCAGGACAAGAAGGAATGGATGGAAACTAATCATTCAGTTTTGGTTGCCACGATGTAAAAAATTTGTTGAGACTCTAGAAAGAGTGCAGAGAAGAGCAACAAAGATGATTAGAGGACTGGAGGCTAAAACATATGGAGAATTGTTGCTGGAACTGCTTATGTCTAGTTTAATGAAAAGAAGGACTAGGGGAGACATGATAGCAGTCATCCAATATCTCAGGGGCTGCCCCAAAGAAGAGGGAGTCAAGCTATTCTCCAAAGCACCTGAGGGCAGGACAAGAAGCGATGAATGGAAACTCATCAAGGAGAGAAGCAACTTAGAACTAAGGAGGAATTTCCTGACACTGAAAACAATTAATCAGTAGAACAATTTGCCTCCAGAGGTTGTGAATGCTCCAACACTGGAAATTTTTAAGAAGATATTGGATAACCATGTGTCTGAAGTGGTGTAGGGCTTCCTACCTAAACAGGGGGTTGGACTAGAAGACCTCTAAGGTCCCTTCCAACTGTTATTCTATTCCTATTCCTAATCAAGGAGAGAACCAATCTAGAACTAAGGAGAAATTTCCTGACAGTTGGAACAATTGATCAGTGGAATGACTTGCCTGCAGAAGTTGTGGGTGCTTCATCACTGGAGGTTTTCAAGAAGAGGCTGGACAACAACTCCTCCTTGAGCAGAGGGTTGGATTAAAAGACCTCCAAGGCAGAGCTCCAATATTTGAGGGGCTGCCACAAAGAAGAGGGGATCGACCTATTTCTTCAAAGCACCAGAAGGCAAGGCAAGGAACAATGGATGGAAACCAATCAACCTAGAATTAAGGAGAAATTTCCTGATAGTTAGAAAAAATCAAGTCAGTGGAAAAGGTCACCACTGGAGGTTTTTAAGAAGAGACTGGATATCCATTTATCTGGAATAATATAGGGTTGGACTACAACACCTCCAAGGTCCCTTCCAACTATGTTATTTTGTTATCCTGTTAATAGCTATCGCCTCTGGAAATACTGAAAGATGAAACTACATAGGTTGGTTATCAGACTGATAAGGATTCAATCAATCATTGGTAAATAATTCATAGCTACATTGCCCCATGTCTTTGTAAGAAAAAAAGAAGAACCAAAAAATGCACTTACTATAGATATAATATTCTAAATATAAAGTAGTTAATTTTCTGGAATTCTTAAGTCATGGTAAGACCTTAATAAAGGTGATAACAAAGCTTGATTAAGTGAAGTTTGGAAGATTCATGCTTTTGAGGTCAGGCAAAAGGTCTCACAGCATCTTTATGTCTGTAAGAATTATATATCTGTTACTTCTGATCTCTGTAAAGATACCATCTCTTCTAGACTTATAAAGGATAGAACTGACATCTCCTTGAAAGTCCAGCTGAGCTCTTGGTGACTTCACAAGGACATTCATGTAGTTTTCTTGACAACAAGATGGAATGTCTTATCTTCTTTCAGGATAAGTTTTGTCTTTCCAATGTAGTTTATAAACAATGTAGCTTAGAGTCTTTGAGATTCTAAGAGGATTAGGGGACTGGAGGCTAAAACATATGAAGAACGGTTGCAGGAACTGTGTATGTCTAGTTTGATGAAAAGAAGGACTAGGGAAGATATGATAGCACTGTTCCAATATCTCAGGGGCTGCCACAAAGAAGTTGGAGCGAAGCTATTCTCCAAAGCACCTGAAGGCAGGAGAAGAAGCAATGGGTGGAAACTAATCAAGGAGAGAAGAAACGTAGAACTAAGAAGAAATTTCCTGACAGGGAGAACAATTAATCAGTGGAACAACTTGCCTCCAGAAGCTGTGAATGCTCAACACTGGAAGTTTTTAAGAAGTTGTTGGATAACCATTTGTCTGGAATGGTGTATGGTTTCCTGCCTAAGCAGAGGGTTGGACTAGAAGACCTCCAAGGTCCCTTCCAACTCTGTTATTCTATTCTATTCTAACCCATCAGATTTCCTGGCAGTTTCCATCAAATTGCTAACGAGATTCAACCTTCTCTTCTGAATCTATGTAGGGGATTCTCCCTCTTTCTGGTTAATTAGGATACCTTAGAATTATGATAATTCAGAGTACTAAGTTGCTGCTTATATAAGCTAACCACATCAAACTGTTTTGCGTGTCAATTCTGCTTATGCATAGCTAATGGGAAAGGTGTCCCTAATTCACATCTTACATATGTGTGTTAATTCTATACAATTTTAAAATCTCTAAATTAAGTAATAATTTTAATTAGCAATTTTATGATGTTTGTGTGTCTATATTTTTCTTGACTGTACACTGCCTTGAGTCCTACGGGAGAAAGGCAGTATAGAAATATAATAAATAAATAAATCACAATTAGGTGCAGTTTATTTGTACAGGAACTCTGGAGAAATAGCATTCCACCTTGTTCCTGAATGAAGAGGGTTTGTGAAATGCATTGTGTTGTGTCTATGGAAACTCTTAGTCAACCAAGTCATGCTTGTCCCAAATATGCTTTTCAAAAGGCAAATGGACTTTCTTTTTTTTTCTCTAAAGTTGTTTCACTTCTCATCCAAGAGGTTTCTTCAATTCTGACTGAATGATGGTCAATGGAAGGATTCATATTCCTTGAAGTCACCTGGTCATTAGCACTCTTTCTGAGAATTGTTGATTCCATTCCCCACCATTCAGTAAGAACTGAAGAAGCTTCTTAGATGAGAAGTGAAACGTCTTCAAGGGGAAAAAAATGAAAGAAGTCCATAATGCCTTTTGAAAAGCTCCTTTGGGTGAACTCTGTTGTCTTTTCCTACATATCATCTCATTTCCTTTTGTGAAAGTTCCAGTCAAGTTCGGAAGTCATGTCAAACAAAATCGTTTAACCAAAACCTAACCAAAACTTACTTCCAAATATTTAAGGCTCCAAAAACTTTTGTGATTTTATTTGATTACTCTTTTTTTAAAAAAATATTTAGTTAGTTTACTTTATTGTCATTGCACCTTGTACAATGAAATTAAATACCATCTTCAGTGTACATTATACATAATAAAATAAAATAAATACACATCCTTCACATTCTATACAATTGAATTGATATTGCATTAGTATTGCACTATACAGAATTCAATACAGTTACTGCTCTGAGATAGAAGCTGTTTTTCAGCCTATTTGTCCTTGTTTTTATTGTCCTGTACCGTCTGCCAGATGGTAATAGTTAAAAAAAAATAAAAATAAAAAAGGATGCCCAGGATGAGATGGATCTTTAAGAACGTTTTGAACTTTATAGGAGAATGAGCTCTTGTGCTATTATGCCTCCATGTCAAAGGTCAGCTCTAAAACAAGGCAGCTGGGGAATCTTATGACCTCCCCCACCCCATAAACTTTTTCATTGAACCTTCAGGCCTGCCACATTCACTACTACCGTGGGAAACTGGAAGGGGAGATTGTATGGAGCCAGGGTGATATATACGTCTGATATGTCTGGTGCACCAGTTGCATCCCTACTTGGACCGAGATGCCCTACGCACAGTTAATCATGCGCTGGTCACCTCACGGATTGACTACTGCAACGCTCTCTACATGGGGCTGCCCTTGAGGACCACTCGGAGGCTTCAGCTGGTGCAAAATGCAGCCGCGCGGGTTGTGATGGGAGAATCCCGATACTCCCATGTTACACCCCTCCTGCGCGGTTTGCATTGGCTACCGGTTGCCCTCCGGGTGAGATTCAAGGTGCTGGTGATGACCTATAAAGCCCAACATGGCTTAGGACCAGGATATTTGGCGGACCACTTACAGCCAGCAACGATATACCATCGCCCGGTTCGCGCCCATAGAGAGGGCCTACTCAGGGTGCCGTCGGCTAGACAGTGGCGGCTGGCGGCCCCCAGGGGTAGAGCCTTCTCGGTGGGTGCGCCCACCCTCTGGAATCAACTCCCCTTGGAGCTCCGACTAGCGCCTGACCTTCGCACTTTCCGCCGGGAATTAAAAACTTGGCTTTTCAAATCCCTTGACCTGGACTGATGATGGGGTTTTAATTGGTTTTAATGGGTTAATTTTAATTTATTTAGATTTTAGTCTTTATTTTTATTGTGGCTTGTGTTTTATTGTTGTGAGCCGCCCTGAGTCCATTGTGAGATAGGGCGGCATATAAGCCGAATAAAATAAATAAATAAATAAATATATAATCAGAAAGGTTGGCAGTTTGGCGGTTCAAATCCCTAGTACAGATCTCCTGCATGAACAACTCTGTTACTGTTACTGTTACTAATAACATTCTTTTCTCAGAGAGTCAAGGACATCTTGCCCTTCCAACTTGGAGGGTTGGAACTGAGAGGCATCTCCAGTTGGAACAGTGCTTTGATTGGACCATATGATGGACATCTGGGTGCTGGGCAGGGACTTGGACTTTCTTTTGGGTGGGGAAAACCTGGAAGCTTTCAGATTCGGGTTTTCCCAGATGTGCCAATATGACATCTCTAATAAAATGGAACTTTGAGGAACTTCAAGCCTCGGAGTTTTCTTTTGTTGGGGATGATACCTGGAACTCTGACAAACCGGGCATCCTGCGATCATATAAACAGTGGCTGGAGAACATCAAACCATGAGCTATCAGTAATCATCATGCTAAATGTAACGTAGAATAAGGTTCTACAAGATGGTATTGGATAAAATGCTTTTGCCTTCTTTTGTGGCAGAGAGGATTTCTGGCAATGAAGTTTCTGTAGGATGACATGTTGGAAGAATTTGAATCTTTCCCTTCTCCTATCATTTATCATGCTGGTGCATGAGAAGCAAAGATGAAAAAAGCCTTCATTCTGGGGAAAAAAACAGGGTAGGCTCATTTTTCAGAAACCCTCATTGTCGAGAGGGAACTTTTATGCCAAGTCCAGAATAATGACTTTTGATGACTTCTCATAAATAATGCAGTGAAATGATTGAGAGTTTGAATACAGCTGCTTTTTGAGGGCAGGTGCACGCTGGGTTTTCATCAAACACAACCTTCCCGTGTCAAGATCTTTTCTCTAATGACAATAGACTTAGGCAACTGTCAAAGGTGGTTGCATCCATATGTAGGGGAATGTGAGTCCATGTACACTAGGTACAATGTTGAGTTCTGGCAAAGGGAAGCGAAACCAGTTAAAGAAAGCAAAGTCAACTGTGAAAGTAGCAAAAGTTGGGTTTTGATAAGAATCCTAGCAGCTGAACCTCAGAATCAGTCCACCTGCTGCCCATATTACTGAGTCATGAGTACCGTGAAATATTTACCCATGTAGTAGGCCTGTATTGCTATTATCCTTGCCGTCTTCTCATTTGTCTCATCTCCTCATCTTTCCTACTAATCTTCTCCTATTGGCATTTTAGGATTTATCACTTGTTGTTTGCATCTTATGATTTATGATAGTATCTTATGATTTTAGGATCTATGACTTATCATAGATCCTTGGTGTATGTACACCGAGAGCTCCTGCACTGGAGACAAATTCCTTGTGTGTCCAATCACACTTGGCCAATAAAGAATTCTCTTCTCTTCTCTTCTCTTCTCTTCTCTTCTCTTCTCTTCTCTTCTCTTCTCTTCTCTTCTCTTCTCTTCTCTTCCCTCTATTTTACTCTCTACTCCACTCCACTCCACTCCACTCCACTCCACTCCACTCCACTCCACTCCACTCCACTCCACTCCACTCCACTCCATTTATTTATTTATATATTGATTCGATTTATATGCCGCCCTTTTCCGGAGACTCAGAGTAGCTTACAATGCATTAAGCAATAGCCTTCATACTTTTGTATATACCTGCTTAGTAGGGCTTTCACCCCCTCACCCAAGCGGTGTTCTTTTTTATACAAAGTCAGCTTATTGCCCCCACAAACTGGGTCCTCATTTTACCTACCTCGAAAGGATGGAAGGCTGAGTCAACCTTGAGCCTGGTGAGATTTGAACTTGCAGTAATTGCAGGCAGCTGGTGTTACTTAACAGTGCTGTAGTCTGCTGCACCACCATTCCATTCCATTCTATTCTTGTTTAAGCAACAAGGATATCCTTCCTATTGACTAAATCTACCTGGAGGAACAAGGAATCTTTCAGTTAAGAGGAAAGCTTGGACAGGTTGATAATCTATTATTCATTCATTCATTCATTCATTCATTCATTCATTCATTCATTCATTCATTCATTTTCTATGGCTCCCATCCCCCTTACTAGGTGACTCTGGGCTGCCTAAAATTTAATATCATCATCATCATCTTCATCATCTAGCAGCAAACAAAACAAAATGAAAAAGAACAAAAGAAATAAATTAATTCTCCCTTTGCTCCAGAAAGTGTATCGAAACCTTGCTACCTTATGTTGTCTTTGGATCTCTGTTTCTTATTTGAAAGTAGAATGGTTTATTGGACTACCTGTGCTGCAGGCTTAACCTTCCTTCTTAAAAATTACTATCAAACAGAGCTCTGAGTGGCTTCTCTATTGGATTAACTGCATCCAGTTTGGATTGTTGAGGACCAGTTTGGAGTAGTAGTTAAGACACCAGGCTAGAAACAGGGAGACCATGAAGAGGCTCGAAGCCAGCTGGATGACCTTGGGCAAGTCACTCTGTCTCTCTCTCTGTGTGTGTCTCAGCCACAGGAAGGAAGCAATTCCAAACCAGTTCTGACATCTTGCCAAGAATACTGCAGGGACTTGTTCTGATAATTGCCAAGAGTCAAAAGCTGACTCAAAGACAAACATCAACAGCAACAAACAAAAGTTTAGATTGCTTAGGAGGTAAGGTCTGAAGTTCTGAAGGTCATGGCTTCACTTGGGTTCCTTGATCACCTTAGGCTTAGGGTGAATGGAGAAAGAAGGTGGCATTCTATTCTACTCAAGAGTTATTTTGCACCCACTCTGCCTGTTGCAGCTTTAAACTTTAAACATGCTGCCCATAAACCTTCCTCTGTCTGAACGGCTTAAGCCATTGACATGCGAAGTGAATCACCGCTGCATTTGGATGAAAGAAGTAAAGGAAAGCATACTAAATACCTTAAGCCACACGTGCAATCAGGACGGTTAAAAAATAAATAAAAGAACTTGAAAGCAGTCAACTTCCCCACCCTTTCTATGTAATCCTAATTTGCCGTGATTAAGTGCAACATTTTATAAAGGTGTAGGGCATAGGACAAATGCATGCCGGCACGATTTGCAGATTGAGAAAGGCTGAAAGGAGGATTTATGGGATAATAATATGTTCATAAATATAATGTATTCCATAATTGTTCCAGTGTGCTATGCTCATTTCCTCCTCCTTTTTTTTTCCAGCTGACAACTTGAGAGAAGTCCCATTGTATCCCAGAAGTTCGACGCTTCTGATTTGTGTTAATTTGTCTAATCAATGGTCTAATGGATACATTGAGGCTAACAGTAAAATCATTGTGAGTGACCTCAAAGAAACAGAGCAGAACAGAATAATAGAATTGGAAGGGACCTTAGAGGTCTTCTAGTCTGACTCCCTGCTCAGGCAGGAAACCCTATACCATTTCAGACAAATGGCTGTCCAACATCTTCTTAAAAACTTCCAGTGTTGGAGCAATCACAACTTCTGGAGGCAAATTGTTTCACTGATTAATTGTTCTCACTGTCAGGAAATTTCTCCTTAGTTCTAAGATGCTTCTCTCCTTGATGAGTTTCCATTCATCGCTTCTTGTCCTGCCCTCAGGTGCTTTGGAGAACATCTTGACTCCCTCTTCTTTGGGGCAGCCCCTGAGATATTGGAAGACTGCTATCATGTCACCCCTAGTCCTGAATTGTTTTCAACAGTGGATCATTGTTGATGGCTTGCTACGGAAAGGGTCTGCTATTCACAAATTATCCCCCTGCCTTCAGACTCAGTCCATCAGATCAAATACCCACTCTTGAAATTGATGGAGAGTGTCTGATTCAAAGTAGGGCTCCTCCTAATGCTGTACCTGTCACATCCATTGATTTTACATTGCATTATGTCAGGTTCCATCAGCACATAGTGCTGTCATTCAAGCAGGATAGCCCAGCATGGAATAATGCAAAGCTAACCAGCTTGAAACTACGGTATTTTCTCTTGGCCAGTAGCAAACCCACAATTCTGCTCTCTCTTACTTGTTTTAATTTTCAAGCCTGGGCTTGATCCATTTCTGTAGGGTTTTCTTCCCCCCACTCTTTATTTTTTTGAGATGTTTGCATTCAGTAAAATCACAGCTCATGCATTTCTTCCTTTATTACGTTGATTATACCACTGACAATTCAACAATTGCATAAGTGGATGGTTATTGCTTGGTAATAGGGCTATTCTGAATTCTGGTTCCTGGGGAAACGGGAAGTAGAAAAATAGCTGGAACGCACGTGTTCCATCTACACACTGAATAATGCTTTGAGATTTGGCAATGACTAGCTGAGTTGACCTAATGTCACCAGATGATTGAGTAGGCAGACATTTCTGTGGCTATCTCCGTTGCTCATCTGAAGCTGCCTCCTAATGAATCAGACTTTGTCCATCTTGCTCAATTATCTGGTTATCTTGAATGGCAGCAGCTCTCCAAAAGCCTTTGCAAGATCCACTAAAAAAAAAAAAATCAATTTCAGTTGAGTTGCAGGAAGACGGTTTTCAGGCAAGAAAAAAATTGTGGTTCTGCACCGAGTCATAATACTTTATAACTTTATTGTCATTGTACGTGGATACACAGCATACCCATACAACGAAATTCACTTAATACCCAAAGACCAGGTCCAACACACATAATAATCCCCAAACACACTCCCACCCACCACAATTCCCCACCCCTAAACCACCCAAACATCCACACAACAGACCAAGTAATGCTGTCCAACAGCTCACTGATGGTGGCCCTTTAGTTCATTGTTGAGTGCAATTATAGCTCTGGGATAAGAACTATTCAGAAGACGTGTGTTCTGTCCCCATCCCACACACACACACCCACAGACGGCCCGGAGTAAACCACACGACAAAATCTTTGAAGATAAAGCTGGCAGCAACCCAGTGGCTAGCTGCCAATTCAGGCTTTACTCACACAAAACAAAGATTAGACTGCAAGCATTCCGATAAAGCAGGCAAAGTTTCAACAATACAAGGATTAGTCCAAATGCAGTCCGATAAGGCAGGCAGAAGTCCAGTAATGCAGAGATCATGGAATATTTCTAGTTTTTGCTCGTTACAAACTGAACCGGCCACCACACCCACATTTATACCTTGTGGGGTGTGGTCCAGTGACTCAGCTAATCTCTGGCACGCCTTCCCCTCTGCTGTGCACGCTTCTCCCTGCGCCACTGCTGAGGATCCAGCCAGCACTTATCTCCTTCGTCGCTGTCCACTTGTGGCTGCAGGGACGTGCTTGGCTCTGGGCCTATCTCTTGGCCTTTGGGGTCCTCCGGAGGCATTGCCAGAGAGGAGGGTCCTGGAGAGGGAGGCCTTGCCAACTCCTCTCCCTCACTCTCAGAGTCTGCATCTGTCAATAGCCCAGGCTCAGGCAACGGAGCCACAACAATGTGTGGTCCGAGTTTTAATTGTTCTGTATCTTCTGCCAGAAGGCAACAGTCCAAAAAGATTGTAAGCAGGATGGGAAGAGTCTCTGAGAATGTTATGCAACTTCCTCAAACAGCGAGATTCAAAGATGTCGTCCAGGGCTGGTAGCTGGAGCCCGATGATATTCTGGGCAGTTTTAATGATTCTCTGTAAGGCTTTTTTAACTGCTACAGAGCTGCTCCCATACCATGCAAGAATGCCGTATGTCAGGACACTCTCAATGGTGCTGCGATAGTAGGACAGAAGTAGATGCTGAGATAGATTTATCTTCCTGAGCATTCTCTGGAAGGACAGCCTCTTCTGTGCCTTCTTTGCAAGCATGTTAATCAAGCTGCCCAGATCCCAGAGATGAGAAAGATGAAGAAAAGAAGGATAGAGGACAGTGATGGGATTCAGCCGGTTCTGTCCGGATCACACAAACCTATAGTGGCGACTTCAGGAGGCTCCGCCCATCCATCCAGACATAATGCACTACTACTGCACATGCACAGAAGGCCATGCACATGTGCATAGGTGGCGTGTGCACTCACCATTTGCGAACCGGTAGGGAAGGTAAGTGAATCCCACCTCTGGTAGAGGAACCATCCTTTTACAAAGGAAGAGAAAACCCTCGAGGCCAAAATGTTCACTGCCATCTAGTGAAGGAAGGTGCCTAGAAAAACGAGGGACAACAGAGGGAAAAAAAATAGTTGAAACATAAAATGAAGCAAAATCAGGGGAAGATGAGGATTTTTTTTCATTGGGGAAGAAGCAAGAGAAGGCCTGAATGTTGCTTTTGAAATAATGCAAATGTCAAGTTTTGTGGTCGTCTCGAATAAAATGCATTTCAAACAGAATCTTTGCAGAAAAAACTCCTTTTTATTGAGCACGACATCCTAACATGACTCCATACGAAGCCAACACTGACGTCCAGCCCCCAAACCCTCCCTTTCCGTTCCCCACTCCCCTGCACTCATTGGCCATCTTCCAAGTCATTCTACCCCTAATCTACTCCAACTCAAAGGAATTCCCCCCTCCCATCTCACCTCCTCAGAAACATTATCTCCAGGGAAAATAAGTAGGTGAAAAGTCAGCCGTCCCTTTCCAGACGCCTTCGCTTCTCCTC